>NC_069502.1:820082766-820135266 GCF_027579735.1 Bombina bombina
CTACCGCCAAACTCCAAATCTAGGCCTCTATTTGTTCATCTTGTTCTTCGTTAGTGACTGAGTTAGATGCTATAAATGTGACACCTACAAAAGACAGGAAAACGGCAACATGAGAGATGGGAAATAATCTGAGCTCTTCCTGTATTTATATTAAAGGGACACTAAACCCATTTTTTATTTCATGATAGAGTATGCCATTGTAAACAATTTTCTAATTTACTCCTATTATCAATTTTTCTTTGTTCTCATGCTATCTTTATTTAAAAAGCAGAAATGTGATGCATAGGAGCTGGCCCATTTTTGGTTTAGAACCTGGGTTATGCTTGCTTATTGGTGGGTAAATGTAAGCCTCCAATAAGCAAGCACTATCCATGGTGCTGAACCTAAAATGGACTGGCTGCTAAGATTTATACTCCTGCTTTAAAAATAAAGATAGCAAGAGAACGAATTAAAATTGATAATTAGAAAGTTACTTAAAATTGCATGCTATATCTGAATCATGAAAGAAAAAAATTGGGTTCAGTGTACCTTTAAGAATAAAGAGCTGATTATGTGTTATAAAACATGTTTATTTTACTTATGCACAATCTAATACTACACATGTGACCAGCTGCATGTAGAGCAAGTAATACATACAGTCATAAAATGTAACAATATTTATAATACATGTGTCAAATGTTATCCGAGATACATTTATGTAATAGCATCAGAAGTCACGAAAAGCAAGAGGTTGGCTGTATACAGGAATATGCAGAATAAACTAATATGTAATGAAGCAGATGTAAAATACTGAGTAGCTCCCTGGATCACAGGATTTGTTAAAGGGACAGTCGACACCATTTTTTTATTGTTTAAAAAGATAGATAACCCCTTAACTACAGGTTGTCCCTTTAAAACAATTATCCTGTAATTTATAGGAATATTCCAAACTGAGCTCTGTCTTGATGTTTCTCAGTTCCTCATCTATTTCTAACCCACCAGACTGTGCCCCTGAATCAGTCTGTCCTGCTCATGCACCACCCAGACTGTGCCCCTGAATCAGTCTGTCCTGCGCATGCAACAATAGAACTATGGCCCTGAATCAGTCTGTCCTGCGCATGCAACAATAGAACTATGGCCCTGAATCAGTCTGTCCTGCGCATGCAACAATATAACTATGGCCCTGTATCAGTCTGTCCTGCGCATGCAACAACAGAACTATGGCCCTGAATCAGTCTGTCCTGCGCATGCAACAATAGAACTATGGCCCTGTATCAGTCTGTCCTGCGCATGCAACAACAGAACTATGGCCCTGAATCAGTCTGTCCTGCGTATGCAATAACAGAACTATGGCCCTGAATCAGTCTGTCCTGCGCATGCAACAATAGAACTATGGCCCTGAATCAGTCTGTCCTGCGCATGCAACAATAGAACTATGGCCCTGTATCAGTCTGTCCTGCGCATGCAACAACAGAACTATGGCCCTGAATCAGTCTGTCCTGCGTATGCAACAACAGAACTATGGCCCTGAATGGAGATCGCCGTAACCCAAACCCATTGATGTCTATGGGAAAAAAAAAGTTATGTTTAAACCTAACACCCTAGCATAAACCCCAAGTCTAAACACCCCTAATCTGCCGCCTGACACCTAAATAAAGTTATTAACCCCTAATCCGCCGCTCCCCAACATCACCGACACTAATAAAGGCTTTTAACCCCTAATCCGCCGCTCCCCGACATTGACGCCACTATAATAAAGTTATTAACCCCTATTCCGCCGCTCCCAGACATTGCCGCCACTAAATAAAGTTATTAACCCCTAAACCTCCGGTCCCCCACATTGCAAAACACTAAATCAAACTATTAACTCCTAAACATAACACCCCCTAACTTTAAATTAAAATTGCAATCAGCCAATAGGATTTCAGTAGGTCTTATCCTATTGGCTGTTTTGAACAGCCAATAGGATTTCAGAACCTCTCATCCTATTGGCTGATTTGAATTTGAAGAATCAAATCAGCCAATTGGAATGCAAGGTACGTCATTTTGAAACGACTACCTTGTATTCAACTTCAGGATGTCTTCAGCTTCCAGGATGTCTCCGCTCCGTCGGGATGAAGATAGAAGACATCTCAGTATAGATGAAGACCTCGCCGACTGGATGGAGATGGATGTTCGGACTTCAGAAACTGTGAGTAGATCTTCTGGGGTAAATGTTAGGTTTTTTTGTTTTGTTTTTTTGGGTGTTTTTTTTTTTAGGGATTTGGGCTTTGAAAAAGAGCTAAATGCCCCTTTCAGGGCAAAGCAAAAGAGCTAAATGCCATTTTAAGGGCAATGCACATACAAATGCCCCTTTAGGGGCAATGGGTAGCTTAGGTTTTTTTTAGAGTTAAGTTTTTTTATTTTGGGGGTTTGGTTGGGTGGTGGGTTTTACTGTTGGGGGCATTTCGTATTTTTTTTTTTTTACAGGTAAAATAGCTGATTTCTTTAGGGCAATGCCCTACAAAAGGCCCTTTTAAGGGCTATTGGTAGTTTATTGTAGGCTAGGGGGTGTTATTTTTTTGGGGGGGCTTTTTTATTTTTATAGGGCTATTAGATTTTGGATAATTTTGTTTATTTTTTGTAATCTTAGTGTTTTTTTTATTTTTCGTGATTTTAGTGTTAATTATTTGTGGTAAACTTAGATTTTTCGTAGAATTTGCTTTTTGTAGTTGTAATTTAGATGATTTTTAATTTTCTTTCTTCGTGTTAGGCTTTTTTAAATGTGTAATTTAGATATTTTAATTGGTAGTTATTTTTATTTTATTAGATTAGTTATGTTAGGTTAATTTATAGTTTAATGTTAGGTTTACATTTATTTCACAGGTATTTTTTATTTATTTAGAGTTATATTGTAAATTTAATTTAAAGTTAGGGGGTTTTAGGTTTAGGGGTTGATAGTTTAATTTAGTGTTTTGCGATGTGGGGGCAAAGCTCGTCCTCACCATCTAACCCTTCTCATCCATTAAACCCCTTCCCTCATACAGCCCCCTCCTCACCCTCTTCCTCACACACAGCTCGTCCTCGTCATCTAACCCTCCTCTCCTTCACAAAGCCCCCTTTTCACCCTCTAAACAACCCCTCCCTCACAGACAGCCCCCCCTTACACACAACTGCATTCTCAGCCCCCTGACACACAGCCACCTCCTAGTCCTCACCATCTAAGACCCCCTCCCCTAACACACAGCCCCCTCCTAGGCCTCACCCTCTACCTCACACACATCTGCATCCTCACCCTCTAAGACCCTCTCCCCTCACACACAGCCCCCTCCTAGGCCTCACCCTCTACCTCACACACAGCCCCCTCCTCCCCCTCACACACACATCTGCATCCTCACCCTCTAAGACCCCCTCCCCTCACACACTGCCTCCTCCTAGTCCTCACCCTCTAAACCCCTTCTACCTCTCACACAGCACCTTCCTCACCCTCAGTGGTTCTCAACCTAAGTGACCTCAAGGCCCGGTAATTAGCCGGACCTGTCCAGGGTCCGGTAAGCATCGGGAGTGGGTTGAAGTAGGTTTGGAAGAAATATATATACAGTATATATATATATATATATATATATATATATATATATATATATATATATATATATCGATCAATCTATTGGTAATCTCTTATTTCAGCGTATTTTATTAGGAGCATCTGCCCAATTTAGTATTTTAGCGTATTTTATTCTCAGTGCTTTAACTGGTAACACAATGTTTATACAATGTTGCAAGTAATCAGACAGCATGAAAACCTGTGAAGCTAACCATTTCATGCCTTCAGTTTCAGTTTTAACAAATAGTATTATGCCCTGCAAAATTAACCCTTTATTGCCTACAGTAACTAGTATTATGCACTGTAAAATTAACCCTTTATTACTAGTATTAGCCATGTAAAAGTAACCCTTTATTGCCTACAGTAACTGGTATGCCCTGTAAAATTAAAAACACTTGTTTCTCCCATAGAGGATAAAATACGCTAAAATAAGAGATTACCTATAAATATTGTTTACCATGGGTTAATTATATGATAATTCATATATATATATATATATATATATATATATAGTTTACAGTGGGTTAATGAATGATAATTCATTGGTGTCAGTGGGATCTCTCTCTCTCTCTCTCTCTCTCTCTCTCTCTATATATATATATATATATATATATATACACACACACACACAGTTTACACATACACATTGGTGTACGGTTGATTATACATACACATTGGTGTTCAGTGGCCGCACTAAATATATACATTGGTGCCAGTGGCCGTAATTATATGTCATTGGTGTCAGTGGGCTTACTTACCTGTGAGCCGATGCTTCACGCTCTGCACGCCGCTACCCGCTCATAGTGCACAAACGGACATGCGCAGTGGCACTCTGACAGGCCCGTCCAAAATTTCGTGGGATGTGTAAAGGCAGGCCTGTCACAGCGAGTGTCTGGAGGCTATGTCGGGTCACGGCCCGGCTGTTGAGAAACAAACCCCTTTCCCTCACAAAAAGCTCCCTCCTCACCCTCACAGCCCCCTTTCCCTTACATACACCCCCCCTCCTCACCATCTAACCCTCCTCTTTTTTACAAATCCCCCTCCTTACCCTCTAAACCCCATCTCCCTCATACACAGCCCCCTTCTCACAGTCCCTCTCACACAACAAGCCGATTCCGTTCGTTTTCACACACAGCCCCCTCCGATAATAAGCTGCTGTCATTACCTGTCACACACAGCCGCTAACTATTAACTAAGGTCTCCCTATGTACAGCACACAGTTATCTGGTAGTGGCTAGATCCCACAACGCTAAAGGACCTAAATATGTCACATGGTACAGGCAATGGTCTTTAATTTAAGACCATTTCCTACAGAACATTGGGTAGAAATTTGCAGCCCTATACCGTAATATAGTGTTGGGTAGTAATACACTGCGCTATGCCGCAATTACACTAGAGATTACCAGCCTTGAGACAACATTGTGTATATATAGAAGCAAGGTCATTTTCATTTGGCCATAATAACACTATGTGTGTAGTGATAACCATACTATCTATATAACTGCCGATATAAGACAACATAATTTTAGAAGAGACTATTTAATATAGAAGCTTTGTGTATCACTACAGCATACTACTAAGTTGCCAATCTCATATAGCAAATAAATATATACAATTGTCGGTTCGTCCACACAGCACCAATATTTATACAACGCTAATATTTATACAACGCTAAGATTCCAGCGCTGCTATTACAAAATCCTAAGATTGCAATATTGTGACTAAACTTGTTGATGAACCTTACATTATTACCTACTAAGAGAGTAAATTATTTGCTGAGTTGATTACATAGTAATACCATCTATGCCATACACAGTTTTTGCCATTGTTTTTATTAAACTCAGTTAATGTTATATGTTATAACATATATAGCGAGCAGCAGTCTGTCAAGCTGATCATACAGCATACGATCAAGCTAAGAGCATAAAATTCTTTGAACTAGGTGATAAACGTAACAATACAATATATACTGAGAATAGTAACAGTTTACCTAAATAGGAAACTCTGCTATATTGCTATTAAACGGTAACTGCATATTACCTGCTATGTAGCAACAATTACCTATTAAGGGAGAATCATACAATTCAATCCCAACAGTACCAGTTTAAATTATAATCAACCAACCTTACAGATATCCTGTTTCTAAACTAGTTTATTTCAAACAGCTTGATTAGTAAACACAATCATATGTGAACTGTGCTTATGACAGTTTAATACTGATGCTCTGTTCATGTGCTATTTGGCAGCCACAGTAATAACTTTGACACTTTTGTCTCTTGGTGATATCTGATATTACATGAATTATTCTTTAGCGAAAACTGCTATAATTTCTTTGATTAGTGTGTGTCACGGATACCAGACGGCTAAGGCTATCCCCCACCCCCCTACAACCTCACCCCTGTTGTTTCTCAGTGGTTTTGGGCTCCTCAGAGCAACTACCATCTCTGGAAGCTGTTTGTTTGCTTTGTGTTGGCTTGTTTTTGTGTTCAGAGAAAATTTGGTGTATGACCTGGAAAACCCTCCAAGGCTGGCCGGGCTCCTGGAACTCCCGGTCGGCCGCCTCACAAAGGACACCCGCCTAACCCCTCTCAGGCTGGCCGGGCTCCTGGAACTCCCAGTCGGCCACAGGACAGCAAAGCACCCGCTAACTTTAACCCAGGTCGCTCCAGCAACCATGTGCCCCAGAGCTCCGCTCTTTTTGGGATTATTAGCCCCTGGGGAGTACAAGGGGTGGTGGAATTGCCGGAGGGGAGCTTTAGACACCCCTAACCCCATAACTTCAACGGACTGTAACTCCGGTCCCCATTAACGAATCATGCTGATTTTTGGACTGTGAAATCTGGGGACCAAGAGCTTTAAAATGACACCCCGAAACCGCCACCCATATGTATTGTGATTATGTGGGACTGTGGCTCCTATGGAGGTGCCGGGCTGTCTGGAGGGGCGGGAATGGCGGGAAAATAGTGGGATTGTCTAGGGTCTTATCAAGATAAGCTGTCTGTATAAAAGGAGTGCATGTTTTCAATAAAATCAGTTCTTGTTCACCTGAAGGCTAGTCTGTCTAGTTATTTGGGTGAGCTCCAGCTAAAATCACTTTCCTGGGCTACATAGAAATCACTTTCCTGGGCTACATAGCCACTTGTTCCAGGCAGAGAAAGGATCATCAATCAGAGCTACCCAGTCTGGGTAGCTGGAGTCTGCCACAGGGTGGGACCCTGGGTACTAATGCTGTCGGGCATCAGGGGTGGCTACAGGCTGTGGTCACTTGCCAGCTACATAGCTGCAGTCGGCAGGGAGGAAGCAGGACCCGTTTGGCGGAGCTACCCAGTTGGGGTAGCTGGGGAATCCGTCACAGTGTGCTATTATTTTTTGCACATTATTGATATCTACCTACGTAGGAATTTGGTGACTTATTTGGACTATATATAGGATAGACTCACACCACTTTTTGTTTTTAATGTTTTTTGTCCCATTTTAAATTATACTTAATAAAGTTTGACATTTTAACCACTACTTTCCCCTTCAGGGAAATATTTTAGTGTTTTTTTCTACCTTATACATTATCATACATATATTTCATACTTGGTCTCTGCCTTTGGCTAGCATAGAGGTGATGAGTGCTTTTTAGTTACACAGTTTTCTGTAGGTTTAGACCTTTTTCTGCAAGGGGAGGGAGTGGGTGGAGATATTGATTCAACTTTGTACCTGCTTGCCCGGTGTGTTTATAGTGCGGTAAGTACATAATGTGATATGTGTAATTCACAGAGTGTAACTGTATCATGTGTGTAATTCACTGTGTGTGCAGCTCTATAGTGTTATATGTCTGTGTATAAGGTGCTGTGAGTTTGTACTGATGGCACCACTCTACAGTGTTCTATGTCTGTGTATAAGGCGCTGGGGAGAGGTGATGTGTGAGATAGATTGTGCCTTTCTATAGTGTTCTATGTCTGTGTATAAGGCGCTGGGGAGAGGTGATGTGTGAGATAGATTGTGCCTTTCTATAGTGTTATATGTCTGTGTATAAGGTGCTGTGTGTGTTTGCACTGATGGCGCCTCTCTATATTGTTATATGTGTATATGTCTGTGTATAAGGTGCTGGAGGGAGATGATGTGAATGAGATAGATGGTACCTCTCTATAGTGTTATATGCCTGTTTATAATGTGCTGTGTGTGTGTGAGAGAGATACATTGTACCTCTGTATAGTTGTATATGTCTGTGGATAAGGTGCTGGGGAGAGGTGGTGTAAGTGAAAGATTGATGGTACCGCTCTATAGTGTTATATGGGAATGTAATAAAAGGAATGACAAGGGTGAATGACAAAATGGAATGCCCATAGACTTTAATGGGATGTAAAATGAAAAGTGTTGAAGCAATAAAACTATGATACATATCAACTAGATATTTAGCAGATATGTTCCCCAGGTACAGTGGCATATTCTGAAAGTGAGATTATGTCAGATTATAGCTGCTTTCTATAGAGTGACAAGGGTGAATGACAAAATGGAATGCCCATAGACTATAATGGGATTACAATTAAAAGTGCTATAGAAACTAAAATACAAGACATATCAAATAGATATTTACCAGATATGTTCCCCAGGTACAGTAGCATATTCTGAAAGTGAGATTACGTCAGATTATAGCTGCTTTTTATGGAATGACAAGGGTGCATGACAAAATAGAATGCCCATAGACTATAATGGGATAACATTTAGTGCTATAGCAACGAACATTTTAGACATATCAAGTAGATATTTACCAGATATGTTCCCTAGGTACAGTAGCATATTCTGAAAGTGAGATTACGTCAGATTATAGCTGCTTTCTATGGAATGACAAGGGTGAATGACAAAATGGAATGACTATAGACTATAATGGGATTACATTTAAAAGTGCTATAGAAACTAAAATACCAGACATATCAAATAGATATTTACCAGATATGTTCAAAAGCTACAGTAGCATATTCTGAACGTGAGATTACGTCAGATTATAGCTGTTTTCTATGGAATGACAAGGGTGAATGACAAAATGGAATGCCCATAGACTATAATGGGATGTAAAATGAAAAGTGTTGAAACAACAAAACTATGAGACATATCAGCTAGATATTTACCAGATATGTCCCCCAGATACAGTAGCATATTCTGAAAGTGAGATTACTTCAGATTATAGCTGTTTTCTATGGAATGACAAGGGTGAATGACAAAATGGAATGCCCATAGACTATAATAGGATTACATTTAGTGCTATAACAACAAAAATATGAGACATATCAAATAGATATTTACCAGATATGTTCCACAGATACAGTAGCATATTCTGAAAGTGAGATCACATCAGATTATAGCTGCTTTCTATGGAATGACAAGGGTGAATGACAAAATCGAATGCCCATAGATTATAATGGGTTTACATTTTAAAGTGCTATAGCAACACAAATATCAGACATATTAAATAGATATTTACCAGATATGTTCCACAGGTACAGTAATATATTCTGAAAGTGAGATTACTTCAGATTATATCTGTTTTCTATTGAATGACAAGGGTGAATGACAAAATGGAATGCCCATACACTATAATGAGATTACATTTAAAAGTGCTATAGAAACTAAAATATGAGACATATCAAATAGATATTTACCAGATATGTTCCCCAGGTACAGTAGCATATTCTGAAAGTGAGATTACGTCACATTATAGCTGCTTTCTATGGAATGACAAGGGTGAATGACAAAATGGAATGCCCATAGACTATAATAGGATTACATTTAAAACTGCTATAGCAACAAAAATAATAGACATATCAAATATATATTAACCAAATATGTTCCCCAGGTACAGTAGCATATTCTGTTAGTGAGATTATGTCAGATTATAGCTGCTTTCTATGGAATGACAAGGGTGAATGACAAAATGGAATGCCCATAGACTATAATGGGATTACATGGAACAAGTATATACAAACTGCGCTTTCCAGTTATCACATAAAGTATTTCACAACAGATATAGAACCAACATATTAAAATACCATAGAAAGTAAGTGGTATATAGTTGTACGTACACTATATAATACGGAGAATATAGGGTAAAACTCCAAAGTGACCTGTATACTTATAACCAGATCAGAAAAGTGTATATCACCCCTGTTTGTATGTAAGTTCCTGTATATGATGGAAGCAGAGGAAAAAGTATTTTCCAATTTATGTCTCTGAAAAGAGGTGTGGACAATTCCAAGCGGTGACCTCGGAAAATGCTGTCAATGGATGCTGCTCTAATTATACTGAGAGGACTGTGATCCTCCTTCCAAATGGAACTTGAAAAACAAACACAGAGAGCGCAAACCACTCTAAGAGTAAAAGTATTTAATTCAAAATGTGAAGCGCAAGTAAAAAATATACGTACAGGAATTAAAAACAACAAAGCATATAGTGCATATCACCACAGAAACTCCATTGCAGGCCAGATGAGTGTTGACTCGGTCCTTACTACAGTCTAAGCACAACCGGAATTCTGAGAAGACTTGTAGGAGCGGGGCCACTCAAAGGTGTGATAGCCTGTGTCTGGAGATCATGTGACTATGATATAGCACCTCAACGCATTTCATCGGGACTCGACCTTGTCAAGAGGTGATGTATAAACAAACCGCTTTCTTCCTTATGAATTCAGCGGGCTGTCAAAGGTCAGGTATGTTGCAGCATCTGATTGGCTGACTACGTGTCACTTAATGATTGGCTACTGAACACCAATGAAATCCTCCCAAGCAGCTGTCATAGCGATAAGTGATATAATACATAAAGTGCTAAGAAGGCATATACCTAGCTATTGGACAATACTTATAAAGCTATACACATACAAGCATGTATTAAGTAACACTGTAAAAGGGGTACAATGTAAAAAAAATCAGTAATATAAAAACATTGCAAAGAAAATAAAACGCTTATGATTGAAAACATTAGAACACGGAAAAGGCTATCCGGCAGACCAAATACAAACTATCATTAGTTAATGATGTAAGTAATTGTGTACTGTGA
Source organism: Bombina bombina (assembly GCF_027579735.1). Classification (NCBI taxonomy): domain Eukaryota; kingdom Metazoa; phylum Chordata; class Amphibia; order Anura; family Bombinatoridae; genus Bombina; species Bombina bombina. The sequence goes on from NC_069502.1 coordinate 820,093,367, forward strand.
TATGAGAAAATGATTCAGGATACTAAATTTGAAATCATATCTGCTATCAAAAATGGGTGACTATTATGTGATCTCATAGATAGCTCTGAAGATTATCAGCTGCTCCCGCTAAAACACTGTCCTTACTAAAAGAGGGGAGAGATAAGATATATGGAAACACTACTCCTCTGTGATACAACATGGCGTGTTAAACCAAAGAACAAAAATAGATGTATGTACTCATGGGAATAGCTACTGGCTAGACTCCAAAAGCCTTTACTGATTATGAAATGAACAAAAATAAAAATAATCCTTACAGTGTAAATAATCCTTACAGTGTATCTACATGCAATACAAAGTATGTGAGACATAGAGGAATGTTTAATATAACTAAGGTGAAAAACCTATATCGAAGAATCCCCCAAATCCTAATCTTCAAATTCGAATGAGAACACCCAAAGTGCTGCAACATAGTTACATAAAAGCCTGAAGGTCCAAGTCTATATTAAGACCTTTACGATCGACTGTGTTCAGAGTCTGGAGCTCGTGAATCTAGTATGTTTTATGCTGTCGTAGAGTTTTTAAACAACTATTGGAACTATTAGGCGGAATCCAGTCAATGACTTTGATTTTTAGTCCCGTAGAATTAGCATTATGAAAGTGTCTGAAATGGTCAGGTACACTATGAGTCTCGGTTTTGTTTTTGATATTACAGTAATGTTCACTAAATCTAGTTTTAATAAGAGCACTATATGCTTTGTTGTTTTTAATTCCTGTGCGTATATTTTTTACTTGCGCTTCATATTTTGTATGAAATACTTTTACTCTTAGAGTGGTTTGCGCTCTCTGTTTTTGTCTTTCAAGTTCCATTTGGGAGAGGGATCACAGTCCTCTCAGTATAATTAGAGCAGCATCCATTGACAGCATTTTCTGAGGCCACCGCTTGGAATTGTCCACAACCTCTTTCCAGGGACATATACTGGAAAATACTTTTTCTTGTGCTTTCATCATATACAGGAACTTACATACCAACAGGGGTGATATACCCTTTTCTGATCTGGTTATAAGTATACAGATCACTTTGGAGTTTTACCCTATATTCTCTGTATTATATATTGTACGTACAGCTATATACCACTTACTTTCCATGGTATTTTAATATGTTGGTTCTATATCTGTTGTGAAATACTTTATGTGATAACTGGGAAGCGCAGTTTATATATACTTGTTGCATGCAATCCCATTATAGTCTAGTTGATATGTCTCGTATTTTCGTTGCTATAGCACTATTAAATGTAATCCTATTATAGTCTATGGGCATTCCATTTTGTTATTCACCCTTGTCCTTCCATACAAAGCAGCTATAATCTCACTTAATCTCACTTTCATAATATGCTACTGTACCTGGGGAACATATCTGGTAAATAGATACTTCATATATCTCATATTTTTGTTGCTGTGGCACTAAATGTAATCCCATTATAGTCTATGGGCATTCTATTATGTTATTCACCCTTGTCATTACATAGAAAACAGCTATAATCTGAAGTAATCTCACTTTCAGAATATGCTACTGTACCTGGGGAACATATCTGGTAAATATCTAGTTGATATAACTCATAGTTTTGTTGCTTCAACACTTTTAATTTTACATCCCATTAAAGTCTATGGGCATTCCATTTTTTCATTCACCCTTGTCATTCCATAGTAAACAGCTATAATTTGACGTAATCTCACTTTCAGAATATGCTTCTGTACCTGGGGAACATTTCTGGTAAATATCTACTTGATATGTCTCATATTTGTGTTTCTATAGCACTAAATGTAATCCTATTATAGTCTGTAGGCATTCCATTTTGTCATTCACCCTTGTCATTCCATAGAAAACAGCTATAATTTGTCGTAATCTCACTTTCAGAATATGCTACTGTACCTGGGGAACATATCTGGTAAATATCTATTTAATATGTCTGATACTTTTGTTGCTATAGCACTTTTAAATGTAATCCCATTATAGTCTATGGGCATTCCATTTTGTCATTCACCCTTGTCATTCCATAGAAAGCAGCTATAATCTCATATAATCTCACTTTCAGAATATACTACTGTACCTGAAGAACATATCTGGTAAATATCTATTTGATATGTCTGATACTTTTGTTGCTATAGCACTTTTAAATGTAATCCCATTATAGTCTATGGGCATTCCATTTTGTCATTCACCCTTGTCATTCCATAGAAAGCAGCTATAATCTGACGTAATCTCACTTTCAGAACATGCTACTGTACCTGGGGAACATATCTGGTAGGGCTGCAACTAACGATTATTTTCATAATCGATTAATCGGCCGATTATTTTTTCGATTAATCGACTAATCGGATAAAAAAAAATCAATAATTGTTTCCTATATTTTAAATAGAATCCACATACTGAGTGTTAAAAATATAAATTTCAGACATTGGGGCCCATTTATCAAGCTCCGAATGGAGCTTGTGGGCCTGTGTTTCTGGCGAGTCTTCAGACTCGCCAGAAACAGCAGTTATAAAGCAGCGGCTAAAGACCGCTGTTCCATAACCCTGTCCGCCTGCTCTGATGAGGCGGACAAGAATCGCAGGAAATCAACCTGATCAAGTACGATCAGGTTGATTGACACCTCCCTGCTGGCGGCCGATTGGCCGCAAGTCAGCAGGGGGCGGCGTTGCACCAGCAGCTCTTGTGAGCTGCTGGTGCAATGTTAAATGCGGAGAGCGTATTGCTCTCCGCATTTAGCGAGGTCTTGCGGACCTGATCCGAACTGTCGGATCAGGTCCGCAAGACCTTTGATAAATAGGCCCCTAAAACTTTAACACAACTGTTTGTCCAATGTTTAAGCAGCAGAGCACAGTTTTATAATGAAACAAAACCAAAAACTGTTTGAAAAGAGGTAGGACTTCCACCTTGGCAAGGGGCCTCTCAATAAAGTAACCCTTGACTTCATTCTAACATAAAAAATATCTTGAATATCTATATGCAATGATAAATAACCAGCTATAAGGTTAGGGACAAATATCCAGCCGCTCTAAAAATAACAAAATTTATTCTTACAAAGTTTAAATCTAGTACATATTATCACAATTGATTAAAAATATAAAAAAAACGATAAAAAACAAATCAAAAGCGCTAATGACTATATATCATTAACAGGACAAAGCCTTACACATTTATCTATACAGAATATATCATCAGCAATAACAAGCAATCCGCTAATAATTGTGCAAACAGATAATAGTGCACATTAATTCAAATAACTCCCATCAATCTAGGGGCTAGGTGTAAAAAAACAAGCTCAGCACTATATCATGCAAAACATAGTTCCAAATCACCTGATTTAATATAAACAATCCAAATTATGCCTCCTATTATATCTGGGTTGCACATAAACCAGGGGTAGTTGTAAACTTATACTGTTCTGAAAAAGTGAAAAGTAAACATCTGTAGACGTCCTTTAGGCTAAGGGCATAACCATAAAACACAATACCAAGTGCAGGAACTCATGTGAGTGAAGCAGCTGGTGTTGTGCACAGACCAACTAATTGCAAACCAACTAATCGATTATGAGATTCGTTGACAACTATTTTCATAATCGATTATTATTGATTATGACGATTAGTTGTTGCAGCTCTAATATCTGGTAAATATATATTTGATATGTCTCATATTTTAGTTTCTATAACACTTCTAAATGTAATCCCATTATAGTCTATGGGCATTCCATTATGTCATTCACCCTTGTCATTCCATAGAAAGCAGCTATAATCTGAAGTAATCTCACTTTCAGAATATGCTACTGTACCTGGGGAACATATCTGGTAAATATCTAGTTAATATGTCTCATATTTTTGTTGCTATAGCACTTTTAAATGTAATCCTATTATAGTCTATGGGCATTCCATTGTGCCATTCACCCTTGTCATTCCATAGAAAACAGCTATAATCTGACATAATCTCACTTTCAGAATATGATACTGTACCTGGGGAACATATTTGGTAAATATCTACTTGATATGTCTCATATTTTAGTTTCTATAGCACTAAATGTAATCCTATTATAGTCTATGGGCATTCCATTTTGTAATTCACCCTTGTCATTCCATAGAAAGCAGCTATAATCTGAAGTAATCTCACTTTCAGAATATGCTACTGTACCTGGGGAACATATCTGGTAAATATCTATTTGATATGTATCATAGTTTAGTTTCTATAGCACTTTTAAATGTAATCCCATTATAGTCTATGGGCATTCCATTTTGTCATTTGCCATTGTCATTCCATAGAAAACAGCTATAATCGCACTTAATCTCACATTTTCAGAATATGCTACTGTACCTGGGGAACATATCTGGTAAATATCCAGTTGATATGTCTCATATTTTTGTTGCTATAGCACTAAATGTAATCCCATTATAGTCTATGGGCATTCCATTTTGCCATTTTGTCATTCACTCTTGTCATTCCATAGAAAGCAGCTATAATCAGATGTAATCTCACTTTCAGAATATGATACTGTACCTGGGGAACATATCTGGTAAATATCTAGTTGATATGTATCGTATTTTTGTTGCTATAGCACTTTTAAATGTAATCCTATTATAGTCTATGGTCATTCCATTTTGTCATTCACCCTTGTCATTCCATAGAAAGCAGCTATAATCTGACGTAATCTCACTTTCAGAATACGCTACTGTACCTGGGGAACATATCTGGTAAATAGTTGATACGTCTCGTTTTTTTTTTTTTGCTATAGCACTTTTAAATGTAATCCTATTATAGTCTATGGGCATTCTATTTTATCATTCACCCTTGTCATTCCATAGAAAGCAGCTATATTCTGAAGTAATCTCACTTTCAGAATATGCTACTGTACCTGGGGAACATATCTAGTTAATATGTCTAATATTTTAGTTTCTATATCAATTTTAAATGTAATCCCATTATAGTCTATGGGCATTCAATTTTGTCATTCACCCTTGTCATTCCATAGAAAGCAGCTATAATCTGACGTAATCTCACTTTCAGAATATGCTACTGTACATGGGGAACATATCTGGTAAATATCTAGTTGATATATCACTTTTAACCCCTTAAGGACAAGACTATTTTCAATTTCTTTCCCTTAAGGATCAGGGCTATTTTTTTTTCCTCTTACTCATTTACTGTACCCACACATATTATATACCGTTTTCTCCCCTTTAAATGGACTTTCTTTTTTTTTTTTTTTTTTTTTTTTTTCTTTTTTTTTAAATTTTTTATTAGATTTTCAAAACATACAGTTTACAAGAAATGACGAGGGGATCAAAACAGCAGTATGTGAAATACTATGAACAGTAACAAAGTTCCATCCATATTACTGAAGCAGAACTATATTTATCCCCCATTTATAACATAACCATATAGATCATAAATAAACAATTTAATCTTGACAATTGTGAATGGCTGCTGCGCTACTTTCTACTATCTAGTTCCTGCCTCCCTCCCGCATTCCTACCTCTCTGAGTAAACCACTAGGGGTATTCTTAAGTGTTCCCAGATATTCCTCCCAAAGGAAAACTATAGAGTGATAGTCAGTAATACGGTTGGTTTGTTGATAGTGATATTTTTCCAGTGATAATACTCTAGTCACCTGGTCTCTCCATTCTTGTACCTTAGGCGTCCTTATACTCTTCCAAAGCCTAGGTATTAATTGTCTAGCGCCTGGTTTCTCAACAGCCGGGCCGTGGCCCAGTACCGGGCCGTGATAGCCCTGCTGGTGGGCCCTGACCTGTCATGCCCCCACTGCACACTCTTACCCCACTGCACACAAGGGGCAGACTGAGACCAATCAAGGCCCCAGGAAAACTGTCTCACAATGACACAAATGTATTAAAATGTATGCAAATGAACATGGTAGCCTCCCTGCCCTAACCCCAACAGGCCCATCAACCTCCAGAGCCAGGACCCCCAACATTAAGGGCCAAAGAAAGGGCACCCAACCTCCAGGGCCAGACCTCACACTCAATGTCCCTCACAGCGACAGATCCTCGGCAGGACCCCCACACTCCAGGGCCCCCACTAAACCCACACTGAACTGCTTAGTTACTGATAGGGCAAATCCCTGATGCTTACTATATATATATAAACTACCGGGCCCTGGACATGTCCAGCTAAAATTTACCGGGCCATGAGGTCACTTTGGTTGAGAACCACTGGTCTAGCGCAATTTAACATAATGTAAAGCAGTGTAGCTCTCAGTTTGCATTTTATTTTAGGTAACTTGTTTAGTAGAAAAACAATCGGATTATATTCCAGCTGAATTGTTATTATCTTCCCTATTTCTAAATGTATGTCAGTCCAATATGTTTGTATTAAAGGGCAATTCCACCAAATATGGGTCAGATTTCCCTCCTGTTTACAATCCCTCCAACATAACTTGCTTGTGTTTGGATAGATACTGGCTAGTCTTTTGGGGGTTAAGTACCATCTGGTAAGTAATTTCATATTAGTCTCTGTGGCATTCATAGAGGATGGAGCTTTGCCCATTTGCTGAAAAACCGTCTGCCAGTCATTTGGTGTTAAGGTCATCTGTGTTTCCCTCTCCCATGTCTTGGTATATGCGGGTAATTGTTTGGAATGTGTCGATAATAGTAATTTGTATGATTGCGATAGTCCTTTCTTCGAAGTACCCGAAGAGTAGCACATTAACTCAAATGGGGAAAGTGGTCTAAGAAAGTCTGTTTTTTTCTTATTGTAACCTATATAATGCGATAATTGTATATACTCATACCAGTTCTGTTCTTTGAGTATATTTTTCTCTATCAATTCTTCCCTAGTTCGCAATTTGCCATTTACCAGGCTTGAGTATATTGGTACACAACAGTGTATATTTGTAGTTTCTTCCCCTATCTTGTTATACCCTAATGGGGATTCAGAGTTTATTAATAAAGGAGTTAAAGGGGCCGGAACAGATGAGATGTCTTTGTTATTTTTTAGTATTGAATCCCATGTGTCAAATGTTTCTACTACTAAGTTCGGTGGCTCGCTACCGAGTCTCCTCTGTGTCTTGTCTAGCCAGCAAAGGCTACCTAGACTGGGTGTGTTAGTTAGGTTGTGTTCCAACCTTACCCATTCTTTATTATCTGAGTGCTTACACCAATCTATAATTCTATTTAACATGGACGCCTGTTTATAATATAATAGGTTAGGTACTCCCAGGCCACCGTTACATCTATCCCTGTATAAAGTTTTCTTTGAGACTCTCGGCATTTTGTTCTGCCATATAAATGAATTTACATTGGCTTGAAGTCTATTCAAGTATGTCTGTGACAGTGGGATCGGTACTGTTTGAAAGATATATAATATACGTGGTAGAAAAGACATCTTAAAGGCATGTATTCTACCAAGCCAGGAGAGGAATTTATTTTTCCACACCTTAATCTCTGTGTGTAGTTTTGTCAGTAAATTCATGTAGTTTAGTGTGTAGAGTTCTTCTTTAGTTCTTGCGATTTGTATACCTAAGTATGTCAAGGAGTCTTTCTGAATAGAGAATTGGAAATGGTTTTTGATATGTTGCAGTAAGACATCTGTTACAGCCACCCCCAGGACCTCAGATTTAGTTGTGTTAATTTTAAAATATGAGTGGGCGCTATATAGATCAAATTCTGAATGTAGTGCTTTAAGAGATGGGAGAGGGTTTGTCAATGATAATAGAATATCGTCTGCATAAAGCGATAATTTATAAGGTGTATCTTGGATTTTGATACCTTCTATGTCAGGGTTGTGGCGTATTTTGGAGGCCAGGACTTCCATGGCCAATACAAATAGTAGGGGCGAAAGAGGACATCCCTGCCTGGTTCCATTTTTAATGTGGATGCTATTTGAGAGGGAGTCATTTAATCTGACCTTCGCTGAGGGACTGCTATACAGAGCAAAAATTTTATCTAACATATGTGGTCCTATTCCAAATCTAATAAGAGTATGTCGCAAAAACCTCCAATTTAGCCTGTCAAAGGCTTTTTCTGCGTCAATACCCAAAAATATCGTAGGTATTTTTTTCTTATGTGCATATTCCAAAAGATCTATAGTTTTAACCGTATTGTCCCGCGCCTCACGGCGCGGAACAAAACCGGCTTGGTTTAAATGTATCAGTTCAGGGAGGTACCTGTTAAGTCTTGTAGCTAATACTTTCGCATATATCTTCACATCGACATTTAGCAAAGATATAGGTCGAAAGTTTGAGGGAGTAATCGCTGGTTTTCCAGGCTTGGGAAGCACTGTAATATGTGCCTCCAGCATTGTGGGTGGGAAAGTTGTGTCAGTTGTAATTTGATTAAAAATGTTTTGCAGATGTGGTAGCAGGATAGGGGAGAATTTTTTATAGTATTGCACTGAATACCCGTCTGGGCCAGGGCTTTTTCCCGAATTTAGATTCTTAATGGCCAATGCTATCTCGCCTGCTGTGATTGGTTTTTCTAGATCTTCAGTTTGTTCTATTGATAGTTGGGGTAGTTGGCACTCTTCTAAATAGGTGGCCATGCTAGGCATTACATTGTTATGTGTTTCTTCTTTCTCTATGTTATATAGTTTCGTGTAATAGGCCTCGAATTGGGATAAGATGCCTGGTGTGGTTTTAATTATCTGTTTATCAGGCGTGTTAATTTGATGTATATATGTTTTGAGTTTTTTGAGTTTTAAAGCTCTCGCTAATAATTTCCCACTCCTATTGCTTTCGTAATGGTATCGCTGGTTAAGTTTTAAAGTCATTAAGTTATATTCTTTAGTCAGCAGATCTCTAAGGGCTTCTCTGGCTTTTTGTAGTTCTCCCAGTGTTTCTTCATTTTGTGGGTCTTGTTTATGTTTAAATTCTGTTTGTGATAGTGTATCCGCTAGGTCTTTATAGTGTTGTCTAGATGTTTGTTTCATATGTGACTTGTATTTGATGAATTCACCTCTCATGAAACATTTGTGTGCCTCCCATACCATGAATGGGTTGCTATCTGCTTGTGTATTAATTGTGAAATATTCTTTCATTGATCTAGTTAGCTTTTCTGCATACATGGGGATGTTTAATAGAGAGTCTTCTAGCTTCCAGATAAAGGGTTGGGTTGGTGTGTTAGGCCAGTTGAGTTGTGTTATCACTGCAGAGTGGTCCGACCATACTGTATGTGAAATCTTTGAGTTGCATATAGTCGTCAAACCCTGCTGGTTAGTCATAATGTAGTCAATACGACTATAAGTGTGATGAGGTGATGAGAAAAAAGTGTAATCCCTCTTAGAGGGATTTACAAACCTCCAGATATCATACAAATTGTGATCTTTCATTAGTTTCCCTAAATGTTTGGCCACATTGCATGGGGCTCTTTTTGTGGTATTTGAGCTGTCCATGTACGGATCAATTGTTATATTTAGGTCACCCCCTATAAATGTTACTCCTCTTGAGAAGTCAAGTATTTTATTAAAGGTCTGTTTAAGAAATGGGAGTTGCCTTACATTTGGTACATATATGTTTATCAGAGTTACCGGGCTGCCATAAAGGAGCCCAAACACTCCAAGAAATCTGCCGTCCATGTCTGTCGTAGTCTGTATGTGTTTGAAGGCTGTGTCTTTGTGTATTAGAATGCTAACACCACATTTTTTAGTATCTGCTGAGCTATGATAGTGTTGGGTGTACCGTGTCCCGAAATATTTAGGCTCGTTCCTTCTCTTAAAATGGGTTTCTTGAAGGAATATTATATTCCCTTTTTTCTTATGCATGTCTAGTAAGGCTATCGATCTTTTCTGTGGGGAGTTTAGACCCTTTGCATTTTGGGATATGATAGTGATCGATTTACTCATGTTGATCTTTTTTAGCTGTAGGCTGTTTTTGGATGGGTATAGCGGTTTTATATCAGATGTCTATTGCTATGCTGTAATTACCTTTGGTAGCGCAGCAGCCAATATACGGTTTAGGATAAAAAATAAAAATAAAAAAAAAGGAAAGTAAACAAGAAAAAAGACAAAGAGTATATAGCAACAAAACAAAAACAATTCAAAACAAACAAAACAATAACAGTAGCTTCTTTTTTTTCTTGTGTCTGTTGCAAAAGCAAAATGAAATGCAATTTACACTTTACTTAAAGATGCTATGTAGTGCCTATTATATTACTTATATATCTAGTATTCGATCTTATATTCAACTGTTATTAAACTTAGAGGTGTAAACCATCGATGAACTCATACAATTAACAACATACAGTATTATTTCTACATTTATGGAACCAATAGTGTAATTTTGGTATAAGGCACATTGTCCACTTTTATCCCTGAGACTGTTATATACAGCTACGCAGTCCCTTCTCAGTACAGCTAAGAGCTGCGCCTGAGAATTGTTTTCAGCTTAAAAATTACAGTTTGTGTGTATATTCATATTTTACCCATCCAGACGTATCTCAGTCCATACTTTCCTCGTCCGAGATGGAAGCTCTCGATGTTGTGGTTGTTCTTTTTGCCTGTGGTTGCTGGAGATGTTTAGGAGACCTGCTTTCAGCAAGAGAGGGCTCTTTATGCCCCTTATTGCTATCTTTGGGACGTTTCTTCCTTTGTGGTAGCGGCTGCGGTTCTCCAAGTTCTGAGCTGGTAGGGGGATCAAGATCCAGGGCGGTGCAAAATTCTGATATCTCTGAAGTCTTGGTACAGGAAATCTTCCTGTTCCCATGCAAAACATACAGGTGGAACGGGAAGCCCCATCTGTATAATATCTTTTTGCTCCTCAGCAGGGCTGTTAAGGGTGCTAATTCCTTCCTTCTCTGTAATGTCCTTTGCGAAAGATCAGTGTAGAATTGGAGTACATTACCCCTAAATTTGACTGGTTGGTTTCTGCGGGACAAATTGAGGAGTTCTTCTTTCTCCATAAATTGTTTAAACTTTATTATTATGTCTCTAGGCGGCGCTTTATCTGATGGTTTGGGTCTCAAGGCCCTGTGCGCTCTGTCCCAATTTATTTCTCTAGATGATGTTTCACCTCTCAGGTGGGCAAATAGTGCCGGGAGATAAGTAGGTAAATCCTTTGGCAATACCGACTCTGGGATTCCTCTTATGCGCAGATTTTTCCTGCGCCCTCGGTTTTCGAGGTCCTCAATTTTATCGTGAAGAACCTCTATTAGGTCTGCCTGTGTGGATGATGTTTCCTGTAGTTGATTTACTTCGTCTTGAATATTATTTGTGTAATCTTCAAGGGTATCCACTCTAAACCCTATTGTGTGTATCTCCTGTTTTAGCTCTGCCATCTTCTCTCTCATACAAGTTCTTACTATCTCTGCAATATCCTGCTTTGAAGCCAGTGATGACAGAACTGATGTAGGGATCTGTGTCAGGGTTTCTTATGTTTTCTGGGGCCTAATTGGCGATTGCAGGGCGGGTGATGCCCCCTCTAGTTGCTCTTGCTCCATTGAAGTGGAGTGTTGGCTCGCAGGGTTAAAAAAAGATTCCACACTGGGGCCCTTCCCGTGTGTATGTTTTGAGGGCTTTAATGGCTTCAGCAATCTCTTGGACGTCATTTTGGGCCCTGTCCCAACAGGTTCTGCAGCAAATACCCTTGCCTGTACAGGTGTCCCTGTTTAATGTGAATAAAAAGGTAGATCTATATTTCCAGAGGTAAAACTTTACCATACGTCTGCACAAACAATACCCCTGTAGTTGATTGCAGAGTGAGTGATCAGCTTATGGGCTTATCTCCGTAAAGCTTGTTCTCGCATCAATTGCAATTTATATTTTTGTCTGCAAGTGCTTATCTGAGATAGGGTTAGCCTTTATTTTTACAGTTTCTATTATTAGCGTGGTCTGTGCTGTGTTATCTCCTTTGCGTGTTCTCCGCTCTATTGCTGCTTAATCCTTACTACGCCACAGCTCTAAGGCCTTGCCCTTCCCATAAGAGCACTATTACCCTGGTGTAAGTTCGGGTCAGGTATGTTAGATATCTGTTATCGTGACTTTTGATTGCACTTACTTCTTGTTCCGGTCGTTGCTGTGCATCCGTTTTATTTTATATATGTTTTTGTTTTATTTTATTTTTTTTTATTCGACAGAGTTCCTGTTCTCCCGGCACTAAAGTACAGCGCCCGATGCCTCCGGTTCCGATGTCGGGTCCCCCAATATCAACAGAGGGGGTTTGTTTGCGGTTACAGCTTGACGCTGCTTTCCAGCTTTCTTACTTGGCGCTTCTGTTAATGGCGGCCTTTCTGTACCCGTTAGGATAGCAGGGATGCGCTGTTCGCATTCTTTTGAAAAGTCTTCTGTGCAGGCTCTATGTTCCGCAAGTGCTACGGCTTGGTTCCCAACAATTAAAATCAGGCTTGTATGCTTTTTTATCTCATTTTTGCTTGCTGGTTTACGGAGCTATGGAGTTATGCTGCCATCTTAGCAGCGGCCAGCTCCGCCCCTCTAAATGGACTTTCTAAAGATACCATTATTTTCATCATATCTTATAATTTACTATATTTTTTTTTATAAAATATGAGGAGAAAATGGAAAAAACACACTTTTTCGAACTTTGACCCCCAAAATCTGTTACACATCTACAACCACCAAAAAACACCCATGCTAAATAGTTTCTAAATTTTGTCCTGAGTTTAGAAATACCCAATGTTTACATGTTCTTTGCTTTTTTGTAAGTTATAGGGCAATAAGTACAAGTAGCACTTTGCTATTTCCAAACCATTTTTTTTCAAAATTAGCGCTAGTTACATTGGGACACTGATATCTGTCAGGAATCCCTGAATATCCCTTGACATGTATATATTTTTTTAGAAGCCAACCCAAAGTATTGATCTAGGCCCATTTTGGTATATTTCAAGCCACCATTTCACCGCCAAATGAGATCAAATAAAACAAATTGTTCACTTTTTCACAATTTTTTTTACAAACTTTAGGTTTCTAACTGAAATTATTTGCAAACAACTTGTGCAATTATGGCACAAAAGGCTGTAAATGCTTCTCTGGGATCCTCTTTGTTCAGAAATAGCAGACATATATGGCTTTGGCGTTGCTTTTTACTAATTAGAAGGCCGCTAAATGCCACTGCGCACCACACGTGTATTATGCCCAGAAGTGAAGGGGTTAATTAGGGAGCTTGTAGGGTTCATTTAGCTTTAGTGTAGTGTAGTAGACAACCCAAAGTATTGATCTAGGCCCATTTTGGTATATTTCATGCCACCATTTCCCCGCCAAATGAGATCAAATAAAAAAAAAGTTCACTTTTTCACAAACTTTAGGTTTCTCACTGAAATTATTTAGAAACAGCCTGTGCAATTATGGCACAAATGGTTGTAAATGCTTCTCTGGGATCCCCTTTGTTCAAAAATAGCAGACATATATGGCTTTGGTGTTGCTTTTTGGTAATTAGAAGGCCGCTAAATACCGCTGCGCATCACACGTGTATTATGTCTAGCAGTGAAGGGGTTAATTAGGTATCTTGTAGATAGCTTGCAGGGTTAATTTTAGCTTTAATGTAGAGATCAGCCTCCCACCTGACACATCACATCCCCTGATCCCTCCCAAACAGCTCTCTTCCCTCTCCCACCCCACAATTGTCCCCGCCATCTTAAGTACTGGCAGAAAGTCTGCCAGTACTAAAATAAAAGGTATTTAAAATAAAAAAAGTCTCATCTTTTAATTTCTATTGCACTTCTAAATGTAATCCCATTATAGTCTATGGTCATTCCATCTGGTCATTCACCCTTGTCATTCCATAGAAAGCCGCTATAATCTGACGTAATCTCATTTTCAGATTATGCTACTGTACCTGTGGAACATATCTGGTAAATATCTACTTGATATGTCTGGTATTTTCGTTGCTATAGCACTTTTAAATGTAATCCTATTACAGTCTATGGGCATTCCATCATGTCTTTCAACCTTGTCATTTCATAGAAAGCAGCTATAATGTGACGTAATGTCACTTTCAGAATCTGCTACTGTACCTGGGGAACATATCTGGTAAATATCTATTTGATATGTCTCATAGTTTTATTGCTATAGCACTTTAAATGTAATCCCATTATAGTCTATGGGCATTCCATTTTGTCATTCACCCTTGTCATTCCATAGAAAGCAGCTATAATCTGAAGTAAACTCACTTTCAGAATATGCTACTGTACCTGGGGAACATATCTGGTAAATATCTAGTTGATATGTCTCGTATTTTCGTTGCTATAGCACTTTTAAATGTAATCCTAGTATAGTCTATGGGCATTCCATTCTGTCATTCACCCTTGTCATTGCTTTTAGTACATCCCCTGTCAAATTCTTTATACAGGTATATAGATATACAATGTTATAGAGATATCCCCGCTGTTTCACACACCGCCCTCCTAGTAACTTATATTGAGATATTTAATATTATAGATGTAGAGGATCCTGTCTCATACATAGCCCCCATTCTAGCACATAATACAGCATATAACAGTATATAGAGGTACCGTCTGCCTCACACTCATACCACCTCTCCCCAGCACCTTATACACAGGCATATAACACTACAGATCTGTCTCACACTCACATCACCTCTCCCCAGCACCTTATACACAGGCACATAACACTACAGATCTGTCTCACACTCACACCACCTCTCCCCAGCACCTTATACACAGGTATATAACACTACAGATCTGTCTAACACTCACACCACCTCTCCCCAGCACCTTATACACAGGCATATAACACTACAGATCTGTCTCACACTCACACCACCTCTCCCCAGCACATTATACACAGGTATATAACACTACAGATCTGTCTAACACTCACTCCACTTCTCCCCAGCACCTTATACACAGGTATATAACACTACAGATCTGTCTCACACTCACACCACCTCTCCCCAGCACATTATACACAGGTATATAACACTACAGATCTGTCTAACACTCACTCCACCTCTCCCCAGCACCTTATACATAGATATATAACACTACAGATCTGTCTCACACTCACACCACCTCTCCCCAGCACCTTATACACAGGTATATAACACTACAGATCTGTCTCATACTCACACCACCTCTCCCCAGCACATTTTACACAGGTATATAACACTACAGATCTGTCTCACACTCACACCCCCTCTCCCCAACACCTTATACACAGGCATATAACACTACATATCTGTCTCACACTCACACCACCTCTCCCCAGCACCTTATATACAGGTATATAACACTACAGATCTGTCTCACACTCACTCCACCTCTCCCCAGCACCTTATACACAGGCACATAACACTACAGATCTGTCTCACACTCACACCACCTCTCCCCAGCACCTTATACACAGGCATATAACACTACAGATCTGTCTCACACTCACACCACCTCTCCCCAGCACCTTATACACAGGCACATAACACTACAGATCTGTCTCACACTCACTCCACCTCTCCCCAGCACCTTATACACAGGCATATAACACTACAGATCTGTCTCACACTCACACCACCTCTCCCCAGCACCTTATACACAGGCACATAACACTACAGATCTGTCTCACACTCACACCACATCTCTGCAGCACCTTATACACAGGTATATAACACTACAGATCTGTCTCACACTCACACCACCTCTTCCTGCACCTTATACACAGGTATATAACACTACAAAGCTAGTCATATAAACCAATGAGATTCACATATTACACACGACACATTTACACACAGTCTGCGCATTGTGTACTTACCTCACTATACATAAACAAGTAGCAAGTAGGTGCTGAATCAATATCTCCAATCCCCTTGTGTTTCCCGATGTGTAGCAGCTAGTTCCCATCCAGCAGAAGGACCGGTGATGTCACAAGTCACATGACTGATGTGACCACACGGGAAAGAGATTTACCGGAAGTAGCTGTGCAGGCATCTCTAATGCAGCTTCCTGTAGCACTAGCTGTGTCTGTCTTTGTGATTTGATCGCTATTCGCTTATTTCGCTAGTGTAGTCATAGTTGTTGTTATACGGAACACACTGCTGCTGTCTCAGCACTTAATACCGTGGTTTCATGCAGGTAACTTTCTAAATGGTGATGTGTCTGTGTACAAAGCACTGGGGAAATGTGTGCATCACAACGAACGTCTCCTAAATAGTAAATGCCTCTATATAAGCTACTGCAGAGGATTGTGTGTGTTTGAGGCAGAGGAAACCATAATAGCATATATCTGTATATAAGGTACTGGTGATAAGTTGTGTGTGAGGCAGAGGAATCATCTCTATAATATTATATATATGTATATAAGGTACTGGAAGGGGGAGGGTTGAGAGAGAAAGACAGTGATATATATTTATGTATATAATGTATTGGAGAGGGGGCTGTGTGTAGGGCAGAGGGAATAGTCTTTACTATGAGGTGTGTGTGGTATTAATGCATACATGTATGTGAAGTGTGTATGTGAGTTTGTATAGATATATGTGGGCTACACATGTATGCATAGGTCAGTGTGTGTGTATAAGTGTATGTATGGCTATTATTCTTATATGTGTAATTTCTGTCATGTATGTGCTACTGCTGCAGGTCTTAGTGTTACAGAATATTACTGACCATGAACAAGATGAAGAAGAAGCTGCATGAGCAGATCCTGAATCACATCCTGGAGATTCTCTACCTACTGACGGGAGAGGTGAGAAAACATAACGACACCACAGTAACCTCTTGCAGGGAATATGTGCGTTAGTTGCTTAGCAACAAGAAGTGACAGATGCTCAGAAGAAAAGAAGAAGCCTGTGTTTAAAGGGACATTCCAGCCAAAATTGGAATTTCCATGGATACATTTCAGTTTTGAATAGAAGCATTTTTGTAATATATATGCATAAGTAAAAATGCTTCTAGTAAAAGTTATAGCTGTTTTAAAAGTGTATTTAAGTATGCACCGTGCAGCAGCATTTTCAACACAACACTTGCTCAGAGAGCCTAAGGTGTTTGTACCATCTAGTAATGACTCAATTTGTTTATTGCTGGCATGATACAAACCCCACTGATGATCTGAGCAGTTTCCGTATTTAGTGCTGGTTCACTGAGAATATCTAGCTGTGCTTCACATGCACGTGCAAAGAAAAATGTTAACACTAAAACGGTGATAATTTTTAATAGAAGCATTTTTGCCAATACATGTATATTGCAGATATGTTTCTATTCAGAGATGTAATTCATATATGTGAATATTCTCTTGTAGAAATTAAAAAAGCCTGTTGTAGTTTGTTCCATCATTCCCATACACAGACCAGCAATAGGCAGCTTAGGTTGCTTATGAAGTGATGTCAGGCTTAGGCTAATAAAGAATACACTGGTATTTATATGGTATAAACAAGTAGTAATTTGTGCAGAAGTGGAAGTGCTATTGTATAGAATGGCCATAAGCAAGTGTACATATGCCATATATACATAATACCTGCACGTACATCCGCTACCTGGATAGTCTACTCACATCCTGGTAATTTCATTGTGCTCGTTACCTGGATATCCTGTAATTTATCTCTATATAATGTTTGTGTTTTTTTGTTTTTTCAACTGCACGCAAAGATACTGGAGCGTAAATCTTGCAGGATCCAGAAACTGACCTTTCAACATATTAGACAGTGATTGCTTGATAAGTGCAGGAGCTTAGTTATATTTTCCTTAAAGGACCACTGTAAGTTCAATTTAATATAGCTTTTTTATTTTATTTTATTTGTTTTAAACATTTTTTTACATAGGATGTCATTAGCACTACCCTACCTGATCGCTGCAATCTTATTTGTAATAAATATATTTTTCCGAACCCACTCCGTGGGTATCTGCTGCTGCTATCCAATCCTGTGTGCAAACCGCAGTTTGAAGATGGCGGACGAATTTTGAACAGTGCATGCGCGAGATTGCGCAACATCATCGACAACGTCACTCCTTTCCAGACCGGCTCCGACAAAGAAGACACGCTCTATCGATCTTACATAATAAGATCTGTCAGCGCATTGATAGGTAAGTCTTTCAGAATCACCCTAGCTATAACGAGCATCATTACAATGTATCGAATTCACTTCAAACATGCATCGTTCAACGCTACAGATAAGGACGGGAGGGATTATATGTTTTGCTTTCAGCGTAGAAAGCCTGGATACACGATCGCATCGATCGCAAATGCTCATGCGTTATTCCCGATGAGGTGCTGGTAATTACGGCTTCAGTCGGACAATATGCGCAAGCGATATTTTCTGCGCATGCGATTGTGTACCAATTTGTAATATAATGAGATGCAAAAGCAGCAAAAACAATTGGTTTACTTTGACATACACATAGGTGCTAAAATTGTGGCCTGGATTACATGACGTTATAGCCGGAAAAAAAAAAATGGTTTTAGAAGTAAATGACGCTTCGATTTGCAAGAGTTTGAGGTTGGCTATTTTTATTTCATAAAAGTGATTTAGAATATGTGTTTTATTTAGACCAAAAATGTGAAAAGTTTATAATCCTTTAATTTTCCACGGCAAAGGATATATTTAAAAAGCTTCTTAAGGGTTTTGCCCCTGCACTACAAATCAGTGTGAATGTTAAAAACAAAATGACCATTTAAATGCTTATAAAATGTATTTTGCATGCTGATCTTTTCCAATGCGGCTCTTAATTGTTGAGAAATACTGTGCATATGTAAGAACGTTATTGTGTTCACAGATATTTTGCAAGGGATGTTAAACAGTAAAAATATAAGTGTTGCGCTATACTCCTGACTTATTGCCTCTCCAAAAATATCTCCTTTCTAAAGATATGAAATATGACAATCGTAACAGTGTAGGAAGGGCACTACAAAGCAGAGTCAAATGTGTCACTGATAATAATAATGTGTGCACGGTAGATAAATAATTCATAAAAATATTATTTTAATTTGGGGTTCAATGTTGATGTAGAATTCACTATTAATACAAAACTCTGAGCAAAAAAATAATAAAACATCACTATTCATAAAATGAGTCACAGTTTATAACATTAAAAGTCCTCAAAAATTACAGTCCATAAGCTTTGAATGTGGATTACGGTTCAAAAGTCCTGGGACGTCTCCCAATAACCACTTGTTTTTATCCACCAATATAGGAAGGTACTGATTGACTTGACCTTTTAAAGCAAACCTTGTTCCGCAGCTCCTGATCATATACAGACCTCCAACCACAGACTGTGGTGTCAAATAATATCAGATACTCACCCCCAGCTCAATCAATAGCCAGTTGCTATTAGAGGTGCACCTTGGTCCGATAGACAGTGTGTCATGACGCCTATGCGCTCCGGCTTTCCATTCTTACATTTTTGAGGACTTTTAATGTTTTAAACTGTAGACATTATGATGTATTCAATGCAAAGATTAGTCTTAGAATACTATGTAGATTTATCTTTACAATTATATCAGTTTAAATATTGAAAATATATGTCTAAAGGTTTAATTTCTATAAATTACTTTAGTTTCTATAAAGTAATGGACGCCACCATGTTTAAACTATTTTTCTATTTATCTCTGTTTGTGTAAATAAAGCTAAAAACCTTTTTAGCCAATATTAAAGTGAAGGTCAATTTAGATGAATTAGTGCCCTGTTTTTAATAATCCTATTAAAAACAAGGGCACTTTAATTCATCAAAATTGACATTTCACTTGTTTTATTAAAAACTTTACCTTTTAATCCTGACAGCCGCTGCAGCGCTTCCTCTGCCCATCGCAAGCCCTCTTCGCGGGTCCAAAATGACGAATATGGCTTCCTCCAATCACGGAGTTGCCTCAGGCCATAATCCCCTTGGGGGAAAGCCGTGATTGGAGGAAGCCGGATTTGTCATTTCTGACGTAAGAAGAGGCTGCTGACGGCCAGGGGAATCGCTGGAGCGTCTCAGGATTAAAAGGTAAGTTTTAGAAGAAAACAAGTGAAATCTCAATTTTGATGAATTAAAGAAAATTATATAATATTAGAAAATATTACACTGCCCCCACACCACTTCATAATGCCACCTGGCTATTTCATAATACCACACGGCTGGCAAAAAAATTCAGTGAAAAACACTGAAAGTTGTGTGAAATTACTTCTTTTATTACCTGTTTTATATCTGTCTCTAATTCTCTTCAGCAGGAAAACAAATAAGGGGCAACTTAAACTCAAACATGGCAGCTCCCATACTTTATAGAAACTCAGTGAAATTTAGAAATCAAAAAATGTCTTAGTCAATTTACAGGAAAAGGGAACAAAATAAATATTGAAAGTATATTGGAAAGTCTTTTTTAGCTACATATAATTAAACATTTTATATTACAGTTTCATACTGTTTAATATCCCTTTAATTCCTTATATATACAATATTTGTGTGTGCAGATATTGTGCAGTGCAACACTTAATTCCTGATATTTACTGTGCATCTATAAATTATTTATTGTGTGTTCAGATATTTTGTAATGCAACACTTAATTCCTGATATATACTGTGCATATATACAATATTTACTGTAGGTACAGATATTTTGTAATGCAACAATTAATTCCTGATATATACTGTGACCATTATGAGATGGGGAATGTGATAACAGGATACACAAGTGATGTGAGAGGGGTCAGTGATGTTTTTATGTTTCACTCTTGCAGCGTGTGACTAACTCACTGACAGCGAGTGGCATGACCAGGGACAAGACGACAACAGAGAGGATACTGACCCACACCCTGCAGATCATGTACCTGCTGACAGGGGAGGTGATGGAATATGTCATAATAACAGCTGCATGTCCCTGTCACTGGCTGTATTTGTTTATTTACACATAATAACATGATGAAATGATTAGAATATGCTGATTGCAGCCTGACATGTCCTCGCTGTACATGGGGTATATAACCTTTTCATACTAAGGGCCAAACATATGTATCTTTGTTTATATACTTTAAAAAGCAAGGGTAATCTGAAAAACAAAACATCCAAAAATATATTATTATATTAGACCAAAATTATTCAAATATTTATGTATTTAAGTTTTTAGCATTTCTTATCACTGAGGATGCCCACAAAGCTGGCACATTTCAAAGAAATTTGTTTATGCAATGAAAAGTTACAAGCACCTGAAAAATGGCTGTTAGAGGGTATAGTGGTTGTGAGGAATTATTGTAGCGGGGCCTGGCAATTTAGAGGTTAAATGCTATGAGGGTGTGTTAGTTTATGTGTTTATTGCCGAGGGGTTATGGAGCCTATAATGCCGGTGGGTACTGCTCACGGTAACAGTTTACAGATTTTAAAAAGCGATATTAAAAGTTTATCATTCTATGCATTGGGCACATAATATTCAGCTGGTAAAATCATGGTAAGTTTTGCCAGCACGCTATTTAGCACATCTCATAAGCATGTGATGCACTAACTAAATTGCCCACAACAAATAAGTCTTTCAGAAATATTTTAACCAGTGAATTCTAATACCAAATTGAGAAATACTAAAACGCTGACCAAAGTCTCTCTTGACTTGTAATCTAGACTGTAATATTTTGTTCTGGTTAATGGTGGCATATATTTGACTCTAAAGGTCACATTCCGGGCCCTTGGGGTTTGGTTGGAAAATTTGCTCTATAGAACTGCACAATTACAGGAAAAATCCACCCCCCCCCCCCCCCCATTGCAGCAGTGTTCACCGACTGATTAAAGGTGCTAGGTTATAGATTAGAGGTGCACACTGCTGGGGAATGGGGCATTATACTAGTGCCAGGGCTCAGTAACGCTTTACTTACCCATCTGGCCCATTGAGTATTTTCCTTACTTCTGTCTGTGTCTCTGCATATTCTCAATAACATTATCCTGGCTCTGTCAGTAAAAGTGTGTGACAGAACTAGTCCCTGTGTTATTGCTGAATGAGTTGTGTGTGTTTCAGGTGCCTATAAAGTGTGATGATGTTGCTGTGTATTTCTCTATGGAGGAGTGGGAGTATATAGAGGGACACAAGGAGCTTTACAAGGACGTCATGATGGAGACTCACCAAGCAGTAAGGACTATGGAGATCCCAGGAAATGAGAGCTCAGGTAACGCTATGTGGTAATAAATATCTCACTCAGGAAATGCACAAACACTACAGAAGTAACTGAAAGAGTGTAAATCTACAATCTGTGATGTGTGTTAATCTAATGAGCTGTCTGATTATAAACAAGTTTTATACCCAATAAATATCAAAACATTTTTTACAAGGGTGTGAGAAGCAAAAAGTTTGCCAGGGATAGTAATGCAATTATATATGAATATTTTTATATGCACAAATTTATTTAAAGCTATGGTAAACTCTCCCTTTATAAAAACAGATCTGGAATGTTAGTGATATTTTAGATGGAGTTTAAGTCATCAATGAAGATGTGATATAACTTACTTTTTAATATAGATATGAAATTAAAATGCTCCGCTGCCCATTTCAATAGTCAATTTTTCTGTGAGCTAATGGTTTGAATTGTTGTCCAATCAGCGCTCTTCACATTTGTCACTTTTGTTGTAGCTAGAGCATGGATTGGAGAACAATTGAAGCCGTTAGCTCACCGAAAAATTGAATTTTGAACTGGGTGGCGGAGCACAAGGTATTTGAACTTCACATGTGTACTAAAAAGTAATTTATTACAACTGATGTATTAAACCATTTAAAATATCACTAACATGGGGCGGAGTCTGAAGGAGCACAGTGATGGCTGCTTAATCACTGAGCTCTGTGCATTGTAAACAGATAAAAAGCTACAACTGTGAAAATAATGAGCTAATCTAGCTAAGATATAGAAGATAATCTCCCTAAGACTAGAGGGACAAAGCAGAGCCAAGGTGAACTACACTGAAAAGAACCTGTGCAGCAAAGACATCAGACCGGTTACCCACGCAGTGAACAACTTAGCGAGCCCGCCATTGAGGGAGCCTGTCACAGAGGACAATGGAAAAAAACAAACGGAGGTAAAGATGAAATCCTTCCGATACCGCAACACAACCTGACCCGGCTCTGGTAAGCGACTTTGAATAGTCCTCTGCAGCAAACTAAGCAGCGCACGGTGGAGATGAGAGGAGGAGAAACTAAATAGCGCAGCGAGCCGCCATTATTACACAGCCCCAATAAGATTCCTGGCATATCGCACATTACACTGGTTAAAGCGATCATGAGCCAGTCTGCAACACACAGAGGCATAAAATTAGGTATCTTGAAACCCCTGCAAGAAAACTTTAATGAGTGAAGGGCTAAAGGAAGGAGATTAAAAAGTGACTGGGCCCCAGTGTCCGGTGCATAACAAGAAATATGTAACTGCGCAATTAGCACTATAAACATACCCCAAAGCAGAAAGCAACTATTAAGCACATGAAAGTTAACTCTCTACACAGGGAAAGAGCCAGATGATAATATAAAACTCCAAAGATATATATGGGGGATCAAGTGTATGAAAGGTAGATGTTGAAGGCCTGCAACACGCTATATATCCAAAGCTGGGATAAAGGTGCTCAGCATAAACCACATAATTATCTGAAGCACATATGTTGATGTATGCTTGTTTTTCTATGCAGCTAGATGTTAATTCAACATATGAAATAGTAGGGTATCGATAACCAGACTCTTAAGATACAATATTTAGCACTGCATACCTGGCCTGATTTATCTGACTACAAACAAGAACCAGAGTCCTCCCTTATTTTTGGTATAAAATATATTTGTTGGTGCAAGAGACAAATATGTCTGTTAGAAAACAGAATAAAGCAGGATCTAGTGTAAAATCACAGCATCCCTTTTTTAAATCATCTAAAGGAGATAAAGGTCTGGGGACAGACACTTTACCATTTGAGGAAGACATGGATTCTGATACAGACTCCCAAACTACTAATACAGACCTGACTCCAGCAACAAAAGCAGATATTAAAAATCTTGTATCTAAACAAGATATCAACACGATCTTTGATAAAATGTGGGAAAAGATGGATACATTACAGACCACGGTTACCGCTAGTCTAGCAGAAATTAAACAAGATATCCTAGACCTAGGAGCCAGAGTTGAATCGCTTGAAGAAAAAGAAGAGACAACAATGGAAGAGATAAGTGCACTATCCCAAAATATAACCTCCCATCAACAAGATATAGCTGAAATTCATGACAAGATGGAGGATTTAGAAAACAGAAGCCGCCGATGCAATTTAAGACTAAAGGGAATTCCTGAATCCGTCACACCATCGGAACTACCTGATTTCCTTCTGCAGCTATTTCAAGCTATTACAGATAATAAGGAAGATGGCAAATATGAAATAGAGAGGGCACATAGAGCCTTGCGAGCAAAACCCAAAAAGGGAGACCCACCAAGAGATATAATAATAAAGATGCTACGTTTCCGAGAAAAGGAGGAGATAATGACAGCAGCAAGGAAGAATCCTACTTTTAAGTTTAAAGGCTCAATTATCCAGTTCTTTCAGGACTTATGCTTAAGAACACTGCAAAGACGCAGTACCCTGCGCCCTCTCACACAGCTACTACGTAAAAACCAGATACCCTATAGATGGGGATTCCCATTCTCCCTCAATATTCAGCACGAAGGGAAAAATATCTCAATTAAAGATCCGGCAGAGATCCCAGAAATTTGCAAATACTTCAAACTCAACTGCCCAGACATACCTACCTCACCCCAGGAAAACAAAGGGATACATCAACCCTCCCAACAATCAACGGATAGATGGTCCAAGGTAGCAAAGAAGAAGCAAAAAACTTGAAGTCCCATCAATCTTACAATATCATATTAGGAACTCAACTTTAGGAACAACTGAACTAAGTTGCAACAATCCTGGAGGACCCTCACAAGAATGGACACCTAATGCTAGAATCAGTTTACAGCACCATATCAGGAACTTAACTAAAGGAAAAACTGAACTGAATTGCAGCAATCCTAGAGGACCTTCACAAGAATGGACTCCTGATGCTGAGGACAGTTTGCAGATGAGTACACCTATGTGAAATGCATATATAGGCTGGGGAGGAGGAAGGGGGTTTGTGTTTATTTCTCCTCTATGGCCATTAGCTTTAGGGGGTAAAACAGGTACGCTTTGCACCAACCACGACTGCCTTTAGGGCTGCCAATTAATTGAAGGTTGCCTAAACTTAATCTGAACTCTATCATACTAAGACTGCTCTCAGCAACATATCTAGCTTTACAATGCACATCCGCCTAGATGTGTAATCATCGAGTGTTATTAGATGTTATGTACAATTTACACGTTACTGTTTTTATGTTTTATTGTTCTATTTTTTGTTTTTTAGTTAATGTTCTCAGTTCAGTATGGGATTGCTCATACTATACAGTTATTAAATTCAACTGGTCACATGCTGGGTATGTTCACCTAGAATCTTACAAGGTGTCAAGAATACTGAGAAGGAGATTTAAGGTAAATTGCAATGTGAATGACTATCTGACATGTTTCTACCTGATTGCTTATGATATAGTTTCAGATCCTTATTTCAAAGCACACTTAAGAAGCAATGGTTATGTTAGAGACCACACATACAGCATAGAAGATGGATACATGGACCATTAACTTAATATCCCACAATGTTAGGGGTCTGAATTCAGATATCAAACGTAGGACAGCAATGACACAGTATAAATCCTTACAGGCAAATGTAATTTTCCTCCAGGAAACTCACTTTATGAAGTCCCAGATACCTAAATATTGGTCCAAAGCTTTCCAACAACATTTTCACTCCACATCAGATGCAAAAAAACGCGGGGTGTCTATACTTATACATTCTTCGTTGCCCTTTGTACATAGGGAAACAATTGATGACAAGGAAGGTAGATTTCTAATTGTGAGGGGTCAGATTCAGGGCACTGATATTACCCTATGCAATATATATGCCCCTAATGATAAACAAGACACTTTCATTAGACAAATCACACATCTCCTGACAGAATGGTCTCAGACTAGGACGATTCTTGCGGGCGATTTTAATGTAGATCTTGCGCTGCAATCTAGAAGATCTCACTCTACACTCACTAATAAACAGAACAAGCAATGCAAGATGTCCAAACTGATTCAAGACCATCTAAGCACACTCACTCTAATAGACTCCTGGACAGCTTTATATGGTCACACAGATGACACTACCTTTTTCTCAGCAGCACATAAAACATATACAAAATTAGATTATGTTTTTGTCAGTCAGTTTTTACAACCTGTATTAGTGACTTCGTCCATTCACTCTTGTGTGTGGTCGGACCACTCTATAGTACAACTCAAAATGGGCAGTATTCAGGTACCAAATAGGAAGAGAGTTTGGACATACGATCCAATCTGTTTAAAAGATCCTATGGTCCATAACACAGTTACACAAAATATGCTGGAGTATTGGGACATTAACATGGGATCTACAGATAATCCTATTTCAATATGGGCAGCTCATAAGACTTACTTGAGGGGACTACTCATTAAAGAAAAATCTATCTTACTCCGCAAAATAAACACACAACGACTGACTCTCCAAAAAGAGATAGACACACTAGTGAGACAACACAAACTCACACAATCTAGAAGTGTATTGACACAACTCAAAGACAAACGCACGAAACTGGCGGCAATTCTGAATGATCAGGCAGTAAAAGCAGCATTTCGACTCAAGACAAATTACTATATTTATACTAATAAGCCCGACAGATATATGGCGAACAGAATCCGCGAGAGAACTAAGTTAGCTACGATACCCCAAATTCAAAAACAAGATGGTACCATTACATCCCACCCGCAGGAAATTGTCGATTGCTTTGCCCAATACTATAGTTCGCTATACGAGGGAACTCATGTCAGCCATTCCCCATATACTGAAACCCTGCTCACTAAATTATTAGATGAAGCTCAGCTACCTTCCATTTCAGAGACAGAAAGAGATAACCTTAATCGAGAAATCACTATAAATGAAGTACAACAGGCTATCAAAGATCTGAAGCCAGGGAAGGCCCCGGGCCCGGATGGCTTGCCCGGGGAATATTATAAACTATTTAAATCCTCATTAGCTCCACATTTAGTTAAATTCTCAAATTATATTATGCAAGGTTACGAGATTCCGTGTGATCTCCTAAGAGCTAAAATAGTTGTAATACCTAAACCAGGGAAAAACTCGAAATGGTGCGCCAGCTATAGACCCATATCCCTTATAAACCAGGACTTGAAAATTTTCACTAAGATCTTGGCAAACAGATTAAAATATGTCCTCCCAGGCATAGTACACCCAGACCAGGTGGGGTTTGTTATGGGTAGAGAAGCACCGGACAATGTTCGGCGCATAATCACAGCAATAAATCACCTAGACCACACTAAAACGCCTTCTCTGGTCCTGTCTTTGGACGCGGAGAAGGCGTTTGACAGAGTTGACTGGACATATATGTTTACAGTTCTGGAAAGAATGGGGTTTGGAGGCCCCTTTGTAGAAGCCTTGAGAAGTATATACTCTAACCCCACGGCCACGGTAGGAGCCATGGGACATCACTCTGGGCCTATTTACATTAGAAATGGCACAAGGCAGGGATGCCCGCTGTCTCCGTTGCTATTCGCCCTATGCATGGAACCGCTGGCGGCCAATATAAGACGCTCCCCCGATATAACAGGACTTAAAATCAAAGACATTGATTATAAAATCACCCTCTTTGCAGATGATGTTCTGCTGACGCTGACCAGGCCCCTTACATCTTTAGCGGGCCTCTATGATATTCTACAGAGGTTTTCTATAGTGTCAGGATATAAGATCAATATGGACAAAAGTGAGGCGTTAGCAATATCTTTACCAGCCCACACAAAAAAACTAATCGAACTGAACTTCTCATTCTCATGGGCTAAATCATATATTAAATACCTAGGAATTAAGTTAACAGTTCACTACAGTGATTTATATAATACAAACTATCTCCCTATGTATAGAGAATTACGTAGAGATATTGCTAAATGGAAGCTTCTTAATTTTTCTTGGTATGGCAGAATATCTGCAATAAAGATGAATCTCCTGCCAAGAATCCTCTATTTGTTTCGGACCTTGCCCATACTAGTCCCGAAAAAAGACTTAAAAACCCTACAAGCAGATGTTATCTGCTTTGTAAATGGCAAGAAGCAGTCGAGACTTCCTTATAAAACACTAACTAGACATAGGCAATTAGGAGGAGTAGGGGTCCCTGATTTACTTAACTATTATGACGCATCTAGGTTGGCCCAAACAGCGCTGATGGGATCCTCAATAAAGCATTTGGTGTGGATGGACCTAGAGAAGGAGATAGGTGAATTGGACTCTCCGGGAGATTTGGTTTGGGATAGATTACGACCCCAAAGTAAAGTTAACAAATACTCCCAAACCACTGTATTTTCAATTGACCATTGGACAACACTAACAAATAATAAGAAACTGATGCCAGGCTTTTCCTCTAAGATGCCACTTAAATATCTTATTCCACATGACTACCGAAGACAATTAGACAAATGGGAAAACAAGGGTCTATACCGGGTAGGGGACCTGTTAGCGCATAATAAACCACTAACCTTCAATCAGCTAAGAGATAAGTTGTTGCCCATCCCCCTACATTGGTATTTATATTTACAGATTACATCCGCACTGAATAGATTTATACCACACATGCACAAGCAGATTAGCACTACATTGGAGAGATTATGCTGCACCACCATCAGACCTAAGAAATCCATCTCACTGCTATATCTAGCGATACAAAACTTAAATAATGAAAACAAATCAGCGGTCATGCTCAATTGGGAAACAGACACACATTCAACACTAGAAATAAACGAATGGCAGGAATTGTTTTATTCCTCCTGTAAGGGATTAATTAGTGCCGATTTAAGAGAAAATAGCCTCAAGACCATTTTTAGGTGGTATTTGACTCCAATTAAAACATCACACTACGCGGAGAGGAGAAGCAGAAATTGTTACCGGGGATGTGAGACGGCTGGCACATACATACATATGTGGTGGGAGTGCCCTGGTGTGACCCACATCTGGACTAAGCTATCGGTATTTCTCAGTACCCTTTTGGATGAGCAGATATCACTGACCATATCCCAGGGGTTATTAAACGCTCCACTTCCAAACTTTAATAGGCATATTAATACCTTCATTAAAATACTTTGCACAGTCACAAGGGTAGGAATAGCCAGACACTGGAAAGAGGGAGTACCGACATGGTGCGAGATACTAGAAAGATTTAAACAAACATATTCTTTACACGAAATGGCAGCAACAATACTAGATACGGTGGGAAACTTCCACAAGATCTGGTTCTACTGGATGATGCACCCGCCCTAATATGTTTATCTTCATCTAACCTGAGAGAGGCAAAAAAAAGGGGGGGAAAAAAGAAGGAAGGGGAAGAGAAAAAAAAGGGGAAAAAAATACGATAGGAATAGGAAGAAGGAAGGAGTTCTGAGAGGACATAATTGCGAAAATTTCTTTATGACTGTTATATTATATTCAGGGGTATGACACACTGAGAGTTCATTCCAGTGACCAAAAGTTATGTTTAGTTAGCCTTTTTTTTTTTTTTTTTTTTTTTTTTGTAATAGAAATCCATATAAGTGATTGGTGTCTTTCATGAGAAATATATCAGGTATGCCTTACTGACTTTGAGACTTGATTGTATGCTGTAACTCCATATGAAAAAAGGTAATCTTCAAGTTGTTAAATTTAGAAAATACTGAGTTTGTATGCCTGATAAGCAGATAATGTAATCAACTGTACAAGACCGATATTGTGTTTAATGATGTTATTTCAATAAAAACTATTTTATCATAAAATATCACTAACATTCCGCATCTGATTTTATAAAGGGGAGACTTTACCATCACTTTAAGCAACAGACTAGCAGGAAATGTATGTCACATTCTTAGGTTGTAATGCGCATTGGCTGATAGAAAAATGTAGATTTATCCAGCAACAGATCATCTTTAAAAAAATCAAATAGAATACATTGTAAATTGTTTCATGATTAGCAAAAAGAAACACATTTTATTCTCTGTTAGAACTAACAGGTCACAGTGATGAAAATCTAGACACAGGAACACAAAGAGAACTTGTACAGGATATTCTGATATTATTTCACCCTTTAAAAATGATGAGCCTCAGTACAGACGGGTTGCAATGATAAAATCTATTTGGTTCATAAACGTACCGGGCGAGATTACATATGTGGCGTATTTTTCAGCACAACTGCTGAAACCCACGTCACCCATAAATTCACCTCGCACATCGGGGGAATCACATAAGACGCGCCGCCAGATGATATACTGGCGTAAGTCGGAAACACTAGCGAGGTTCAGAAAGGTGCGCAACTGCACATTTCTAGCGTCACCAGTAACTTACTCCAGTATATGGCACGCATAACTATAAAATAAACGTAAAAATTGAAAACCAAAATTTATTTAAAAACCTACACATCAAAACCTCTAAACCACCATCCCCCCACATCGTAATCACTAATAAAAGTTATTAACCCTAAACCATCATCCCCCACATCTCAACTACTAAATAAACATATTAACCCCTAAACCGCGAGCGAGGTTCAGAAAGGTGCGCAACTGCACATTTCTAGCGTCATTACAAAATAAATCTCAGCGCTCCCTGGATACAAATAAATATTCCGGTATTTGATAGCAAGAACAATTTTAAAAGAATTATAAAAACTCTCCTAAAAATACTCAACTATAATGAATTATTATTAATAATACTCCACTGTAATGAATTGATGGGAAAACAGTGGCACTTAATAATCTTCATTTTAAAAAAACTCTAAATCATCACTTCTAAAACCATACAAATAATAATAGCAGTAAGAACCATAAAATAATTAGTTACCAAATGTACATATAGAGGGGGCTAGTTATCAAGCCGTCTACTTTTCTGGCTTCGCCGGCCCAATACGTCCGCCTAAGCTCGCCTACCTTCGCCGCCGCGGACCTGAAAAAATACGCCTAAGTTATCAAATAAAGCTGTCAAAAAGCCGTGGGGCGATGAGCAGCGGACTGTGACAGTTATCACTCATCCGATCTCGCTGCCCTTCGGCTTTTTCCCAGCTTTATTGCTAGCCTGTCACTAAGCACTCACACTAAACTGCACTGTTCTACCCCCTATACCGGCGCCCCCGGAACCTCCTGCAACTAAATAAAGTTACTACCCCCTAAACCGCCGCTCCTAGACCCCGCCGCAACTCTTATAAATGTATTAACCCCTAACCCGCCGCTCCCGGACACCGCTGCCACCTACATTATACCTAGTAACCCCTATCCTGCCCCCCCTATACCGTCGCCCTCTATTATAAAATTATTAACCCCTATCCTGCTGATCCCGCACCTCTCCGCAACTAAATAAATAGTTTAACCCCTAAACCGCCGCTCCATGAACCCGCCGCAACCTATAATAAATTTATTAACCCCTATCCTGCCCCCCACTACGCCGCCGCCACTGTAATAAAATGATTAACCCCTAAACCTAAGTCTAACCCTAACCATAACGCCCCCCTAACTTAAATATTAATTAAATAAATCTAAATAAATTAACTCTTATTAACTAAATGAATCCTATTTAAAACTAAATACTTACCTTTAAAATAAACCCTAATATAGCTACAATATAAATAATAATTATATTCTAGCTATCTTAGGATTTATTTTTATTTTACAGGTACCTTTCAATTTATTTTAACCATGTACAATAACTATTAAATAGTTATTAACTATTTAATAGCTTACCTAGCTAAAATAAAGAGAAATGTACCTGTGAAATAAATCCTAACCTAAGTTACAATTACACCTAACACTACACTATACTTTAATAAATTATTCCTATTTAAAAATAAATACTTACCTGTAAAATAAACCCTAAGATAGCTACAATGTAATTAATAATTATATTATAGCTATCTTAGGATTTATATTTATTTTACAGGTAACTTTGTATTTATTTTAGCTAGTTAGAATAGTTATTAAATAGTTATTAACTATTTAATAACTACCTAGCTAAAAGAAATACAAAATTACCTGTAAAATAAATCCTAACTTAAGTTACAATTAAACCTAATACTACACTATCATTAAATTAACTAAATAAACTACCTACAAAGAACTACAATGAAATACAATTACATAAACTAACTAAAGTACAAAAAATAAAAAAAGCTAAGTTACAAAAAATAAAAAATTAAGTTACAAACATGTTAAAAATATTACAACAATTTTAAGCTACTTACACCTAATCTAAGCCCCCTAATAAAATAACAAACCCCCCCAAAATAAAAAAAATCCCTACCCTATTCTAAATTATATAAATTTCAAAGCTCTTTTACCTTACCAGCCCTTAAAAGGGCCATTTGTGGGGGCATGCCCCAAAAAGTTCAGCTCTTTTGCCTGTAAAATAAAAATACAACCCCCCCCCCAACATTAAAACCCACCACCCACATACCCCTAATCTAACCCAAACCCCCCTTACAAAAACCTAACACTAATCCCCTGAAGATCATCCTACCTTGAGTCGTCTTCACTCAGCTGAGCCACCGATGGAACTGAAGAGGACATCCGGAGCGGAAGAAGTTAATCCTCCAAGCGGCGCTGAAGAAATCTTCCATCCGATGAAGTCATCATCCAGGCGGCGCTGAAGAAGTCTTCGATCCGGCCGATGTCATCTTCAAAGAGGCGCTGAAGAGGTCTTCTATCCGGGCGAAGTCATCTTCCAAGCCGGGTCTTGAATCTTCCTTCCGCCGACGCGGAACCACCTTCTTCACCGACGGACTACGACGAATGACGGCTCCTTTAAGGGACGTCATCCAAGATGGCGTCCCCTCAATTCCGATTGGCTGATAGGATTCTATCAGCCAATCGGAATTAAGGTAGGAAAATCTGATTGGCTGATGGAATCAGCCAATCAGATTGAGCTCGCATTCTATTGGCTGTTCCGATCAGCCAATAGAATGCGAGCTCAATCTGATTGGCTGATTGGATCAGCCAATCGGATTGAACTTGAATCTGATTGGCTGATTCCATCAGCCAATCAGATTTTCCTACCTTAATTCCGATTGGCTGATAGAATCCTATCAGCCAATCGGAATTGAGGGGACGCCATCTTGGATGACGTCCCTTAAAGGAGCCGTCATTCGTCGTAGTCCGTCGGTGAAGAAGGTGGTTCCGCGTCGGCGGAAGGAAGATTCAAGACCCGGCTTGGAAGATGACTTCGCCCGGATAGAAGACCTCTTCAGCGCCTCTTTGAAGATGACATCGGCCGGATCGAAGACTTCTTCAGCGCCGCCTGGATGATGACTTCATCGGATGGAAGATTTCTTCAGCGCCGCTTGGAGGATTAACTTCTTCCGCTCCGGATGTCCTCTTCAGTTCCATCGGTGGCTCGGCTGAGTGAAGACGACTCAAGGTAGGATGATCTTCAGGGGATTAGTGTTAGGTTTTTGTAAGGGGGGTTTGGGTTAGATTAGGGGTATGTGGGTGGTGGGTTTTAATGTTGGGGGGGGGGGGGTTGTATTTTTATTTTACAGGCAAAAGAGCTGAACTTTTTGGGGCATGCCCCCACAAATGGCCCTTTTAAGGGCTGGTAAGGTAAAAGAGCTTTGAAATTTATGTAATTTAGAATAGGGTAGGGATTTTTTTTTATTTTGGGGGGGTTTGTTATTTTATTAGGGGGCTTAGATTAGGTGTAAGTAGCTTAAAATTGTTGTAATATTTTTAACATGTTTGTAACTTAATTTTTTATTTTTTGTAACTTAGCTTTTTTTATTTTTTGTACTTTAGTTAGTTTATGTAATTGTATTTCATTGTAGTTCTTTGTAGGTAGTTTATTTAGTTAATTTAATGATAGTGTAGTATTAGGTTTAATTGAACTTAGGTTAGGATTTATTTTACAGGTAATTTTGTATTTCTTTTAGCTAGGTAGTTATTAAATAGTTAATAACTATTTAATAACTATTCTAACTAGCTAAAATAAATACAAAGTTACCTGTAAAATAAATATAAATCCTAAGATAGCTATAATATAATTATTAATTACATTGTAGCTATCTTAGGGTTTATTTTACAGGTAAGTATTTATTTTTAAATAGGAATAATTTATTAAAGTATAGTGTAGTGTTAGGTGTAATTGTAACTTAGGTTAGGATTTATTTCACAGGTACATTTCTCTTTATTTTAGCTAGGTAAGCTATTAAATAGTTAATAACTATTTAATAGTTATTGTACATGGTTAAAATAAATTGAAAGGTACCTGTAAAATAAAAATAAATCCTAAGATAGCTAGAATATAATTATTATTTATATTGTAGCTATATTAGGGTTTATTTTAAAGGTAAGTATTTAGTTTTAAATAGGATTCATTTAGTTAATAAGAGTTAATTTATTTAGATTTATTTAATTAATATTTAAGTTAGGGGGCGTTAGGGTTAGGGTTAGGTTTAGGGGTTAATAATTTTATTACAGTGGCGGCGGCGTAGTGGGGGGCAGGATAGGGGTTAATAAATTTATTATAGGTGGCGACGGTGTAGGGGGGGCAGGATAGGGGTTAATACATTTAATATAGGTTGCGGCGGGTTCAGGGAGCGGCGGTTTAGGGGTTAATACATTTATTATAGTTGCGGTGGGCTCCGGGAGCAGCGGTTTAGGGGTTAATATGTATAGAGTAGCTTGCGGTGGGCTCCGGGAGCGGCGGTTTAGGGGGTAATAACTTTATTTAGTTGCGGCGGTGTAGGGGGGGTCAGATTAGTGGTGTTTAGACTCGGGGTACATGTTAGGGTGTTAGGTGTAGACAGCTCCCATAGAAATCAATGGGATGTCTGTCAGCAGCGAACTTGTACTTTCGCTATGGTCAGACTCCCATTGATTCCTATGGGATCCGCCGCCTCCAGGCTGGCGCTTTGAAAACCAGGTACGCTGGGCCGTAAAAGTGCCGAGCGTACCTGCTAGTTTTTCGATAGCTAGCAAAAGTAGTGAGAATGTGCCGCACTTGTGTGCGGAACATCTGGAGTGACGTAAGAATCGATCTGTGTCGGACTGAGTCCGGCGGATCGAAGCTTACGTCACAAAATTCTACTTTTGCCGGTCTCGAGCCTTTGATAACTAAGGCGTATCAGCCTCGCCACAAATACGCTGCGGAATACGCAGCGTATTTGAGGTTGACGGCTTGATAACTAGGCCCCATAAGGTCCAAATCCTAATAGATAAAAGTTCCAAAGACTGATGATTCTTAGTTTAAATTGAACGAAAATCCTTTCTGTCCTTTGGCCGATTGCTGCTCGGTGTGTGGTCCGGATGTCCTGGTCCCGGTAGAAGGAAGTAACTGAAAAAAACAGCAAACACACAGCGCCCACCGATTCAAGGTAGCTTTAAAACAATTTATTTGTGCGCATAAAGTTAAAAATTCACACTTACAAGATTGTAGTGTTTAAAACGCTCTTCATATAACTGGCAGCAATTGTCCGTTATTCACCAGAAGCTGATTAAAACTTGAAATCCCGTCTTAGATCTCTGTTTGTAAAGTTCACCGCCTCAGCTGCTCTCTCATAGCAGCATTCTTTGTAACCAAATGTCGGCGGCTTGTGTAACCGTTCGTCTCAGCTGGTATTCGGCAATTTAGAAGCTGTCACTGTTTTGACCTTTGATATACCCATTTCCTTTGCAACAAGCAAACTTCAGGGGTGTTGTTCTTTTTCTGACATTATTTCACCCTTTTAAAATGATGAGCCTCAGTACAGACGGGTTGCAATGATAAAATCTATTTGGTTCATAAACATACCGGGCGAGATTACATATGTGGCGTATTTTTCAGCGCAACTGCTGAAACCCACGTCGCCCATAAATTCACCTTGCACATCGGGGGAATCACATAAGACGCGCCGCCAGATGATATACTGGCGTAAGTCGGAAACACTAGCGAGGTTCAGAAAGGTGCGCAACTGCACATTTCTAGCGTCACCAGTAACTTACTCCAGTATATGGCACGCATAACTATAAAATAAACGTAAAAATTGAAAACCAAA
This sequence comes from Bombina bombina, assembly GCF_027579735.1. Taxonomy (NCBI): domain Eukaryota; kingdom Metazoa; phylum Chordata; class Amphibia; order Anura; family Bombinatoridae; genus Bombina; species Bombina bombina. Next base: position 820,129,356 of record NC_069502.1, read on the forward strand.
ATTTATTAAAAAACCTACACATCAAAACCTCTAAACCACCATCCCCCCACATCGTAATCACTAATAAAAGTTATTAACCCTAAACCATCATCCCCCACATCTCAACTACTAAATAAACATATTAACCCCTAAAAAACCATCCCCCCACATCGCAACTACTAAATAAACATATCAACCCCTAAACCGCCATCCCCCCACAACGCAAAGTACCTAATAAACCTAATTACCCCTAATCCGCCATCCACCCACAACAAAAACTTGCTAATAAACTTATTAACCCCAAAACCGCCATTTCCCCACAACGCAAAGTACCGAATAAAACTATTAACACCTAAACCGCCATCCCCCCACATCACAAAACCTAATTATATTATTAACACCTAAACCGCCAACCCCCCACAATGCAAATTATTAAACTAATAACCAAGCCCCCTAACCTAACACCCCTAACTTAACCCCAATTCAAATACACTTTAAATTAAAAATATACTAACTACCTTCAAAATTAATAAAAAAAAACTAAATTACTAAAAAAAAAAACTAACATTACAGTAAAGAAAAAAAACTAACATTACAAAAAAACACTAAAATTACAAAATTATCCAAAATAAAAAAAGTTATTCCTATTCTAATACCCCTGTTTAAACCCCCCTCAAAATAACCCCCCCAATCTAGAAATATACTACCAATAGTCCTTAAAAAAGGCCTTTTGTAGGGCATTGCCCTAAAGTTAACAGCTCTTTTGCCAAAAAAATTAACAAATTACCCCCTAATATTACAACCCCCCAAAATTAAAAACACCTAACTAAAATAAACTAAACTACCCATTGCCCCAAAAAGGGCATTTAGATGGGCATTGCCCTTAAAAGGGCATTCAGCTCTTTTTCAGCCCTTTAAAAATAAAAAGCCCTAACCCCAAAATTGTTACTCAAGTGTATAGAATTGAGTGTTGGCGCTAACTGTTATCCTAAATGCCTGGTTAAAAGATAGACTACTCCTCCTCAGTAGTTTAAAAAAGTGTAGGTGCTAAAATTAAAAAAGGGGGTAACTGGCGCTAATGGTTAAATTAGCTAGGATAACACTACCAAAATGGTGACTGTTATATTAATAGACGGCTGTCCGTTAGAGTAAAAAATAAAAATGTGGAAAAATGAACAAGTAATACGAGTATCTTAATATTATCCTTCTGTTAACTGAAAGAGAAAATATTTTGTGTTTCAATTCTTAATTGGATATAGTGACAGCGTGTTTTAGTAAACAGAAAATGTGATAAAGGTTTTTACCTATTTGACATCGTCAATACTAATGTGAGTTTAATACAAAAAATATTAAAATAGTGACGTGTATACGTTAGATGTGGTGGACAATTAAGGTCTATATGTATAGATAATAAATGACAGATTGTGTAGCAAAAATGAATCTCTATGGCAGTTACTGCATAAAATATTTATTCCTATAAAAAATCAATAAAACAACAATCGATATAATTAAAATATTATATTAGGGACGTCTCCCTTGCAATCAGTGGTATCTGTCGACAAGAAGTTTGCTCAGCAGCAGTTAACTGGGCATATTTGGTGGTATGTAATACAGTGTTACTGCATACGTGAAAGTCACAATTGTGCAAATCGTAAGGTACCTTACAGTTAGAGATGTTTTGAAGGCTGACAGACCGGGCGTGTGTTGATTCTGTCCTTGCACCGGGTCTCAGTATGGTGGTGTATTACGCGGCTTAAAGACAAAACAGCTCGCTGATGTGGTGATTGGTGGTTTGGGTCACACACCCCTTTTCTGATAGGTCGAATGTCTGGCGTTCCGTAAAAATATATCGGCCAATATATTAATATATGATGAATTCTTCCTTTTACTGCAATGGTGTTTGTTGAACTTAAGTCAGACAATTTGTGCCTGCTGTAGCCGTGTTTAGAGACGGTTGTAGTGGTAAACGTGGATACTCGCTATTTGCTGATCAGATCCCTGGTCCTTGCAGCGGCTTTATCTCCTAAATCAAAAAATTAGAGAGTCCACAGGAGGGGCTGGATCGCAGCTTTTGCGTGTATTTCAATCTTTGATGGGTTCCACATAAAAACAAGCTTTCTTGTTACGTGTTACGTTCATTTCTAGTTCCTCTACTGTTTTGAGGTGTGTAGGGGCCATTTCTATGGTAGTGCTGATCTCTATGTTGGTTATCATGTTTGTTCTCTATATTAGTTTTAAAATTTGACTGGTTGGAAGTACTTGGTTGTGTATCTATGTTAATGGGCTCTACCGATTGTTCTAAATAATCATTTTGGTCTCTTTTCAATTTCCCCCATTTGGTATTTAGCAGGTCTTTTCTGAGTTCGCCTAATTTGTCAATTATGTCTCTTTGTCTGTCTTTATAATCTATATTCTCTTTTTTATCTGCTAATTTGATTTTGATCCCTGAAATGTTATTTTCAATATCTATAAGGGATAATTCTCTAGATTTTTTAATAATACCCATTAGTGTCATGGAAGCTTTTTCTAAGGTATCTTCCCATTCTTTTTCCAATTGTGTTTGTAGTTCAAAGTTACATTTTTTCTTTAACCTCAGACCCCTTGGGACTATGTTTGAGTCTATGTACTTATTCATAAAAATAAGTTCTGTTTTTTGTTTGAGTTCTATTTATATAGGAACATTGTATGTATCAAAATTAGTGATACAACAAACGCTATCACTTCCATATAGCCCTTTAAATACCCTGTATAAATATAAATATGCTAAGAATTTTTAGTAATACAGGAGATAATGTTTATATACCACCTTATATATGCACAAGCAATACCTATAGTCCACCTTTATGGAAAAGAGGTGTTGTATACCGGATCCAATAGGAATCAATAAGCAAGCAACCAATGAAATCCAAAGAACACCTTTAAAAAGTCTGAAATATACACCTGGAGTATCTTGATAAAGCCCTCTCAGGGTGAAACGCGTAGAATTTACTCCAGAAAGCTTGTTTTTATGTGGAACCCATCAAAGATTGAAATACACGCAAAAGCTGCGATCCAGCCCCTCCTGTGGACTCTCTAATTTTTTGATTTAGGAGATAAAGCCGCTGCAAGGACCAGGGATCTGATCAGCAAATAGCGAGTATCCACGTTTACCACTACAACCGTCTCTAAACACGGCTACAGCAGGCACAAATTGTCTGACTTAAGTTCAACAAACACCATTGCAGTAAAAGGAAGAATTCATCATATATTAATATATTGGCCGATATATTTTTACGGAACGCCAGACATTCGACCTATCAGAAAAGGGGTGTGTGACCCAAACCACCAATCACCACATCAGCGAGCTGTTTTGTCTTTAAGCCGCGTAATACACCACCATACTGAGACCCGGTGCAAGGACAGAATCAACACACGCCCGGTCTGTCAGCCTTCAAAACATCTCTAACTGTAAGGTACCTTACGATTTGCACAATTGTGACTTTCACGTATGCAGTAACACTGTATTACATACCACCAAATATGCCCAGTTAACTGCTGCTGAGCAAACTTCTTGTCGACAGATACCACTGATTGCAAGGGAGACGTCCCTAATATAATATTTTAATTATATCGATTGTTGTTTTATTGATTTTTTATAGGAATAAATATTTTATGCAGTAACTGCCATAGAGATTCATTTTTGCTACACAATCTGTCATTTATTATCTATACATATAGACCTTAATTGTCCACCACATCTAACGTATACACGTCACTATTTTAATATTTTTTGTATTAAACTCACATTAGTATTGACGATGTCAAATAGGTAAAAACCTTTATCACATTTTCTGTTTACTAAAACACGCTGTCACTATATCCAATTAAGAATTGAAACACAAAATATTTTCTCTTTCAGTTAACAGAAGGATAATATTAAGATACTCGTATTACTTGTTCATTTTTCCACATTTTTATTTTTTACTCTAACGGACAGCCGTCTATTAATATAACAGTCACCATTTTGGTAGTGTTATCCTAGCTAATTTAACCATTAGCGCCAGTTACCCCCTTTTTTAATTTTAGCACCAAAATTGTTACTCGCCATTGCTGAACGACAGCAAATCCTCTTAATCCCGGCGGCTCCATCTTCATCCTTTGCGGGGCTATCTTCTTTAATCTTCATCCATGCCGCTATCCATCTTGTATCTTCATCCCGGTGGCGGCTGCAATGTCCTCTGCAATCCTCTTCATCCGTGCGACACAGAGGTTCTCTTCATGCAATCTCCCACCGCACAATGAAGCTTGAATGCAAAGTACCCCTTTTATATGGGGGTACTCTTGCATTCCTATTGGCTGGCAAATTCAGATCAGCCAATAGAATGAAAGCTGCTTACATCCTATTGGCTGATTTTACTTTAATTCTTCAGTGTCTATTATAAGGGTACCTACGTGTGTGACATGTATCTGCGAGACAGGGCACAGGTAAGTGTATGTGTGTGATGTGTCTCACTTTTAGTTCTACTACTCCCACCCAATAAAACATAGATGAAAACTCACCTGTTATTTGTGGCGATTGTGATCTAACTTATGTAAATACAATTATAGCAAAAGACTGAAAACCGCTTCAGCACAAGGGTATGAAATGGCTCAGCAGTTAAAGGGATAGGAAAGACAAAATTAAACTTGCGTGATTCAGATAGAGCATAACGTTTTAAGACACTTTTAAATTCATTTCTTAAATTCACTTCTATTTACTAATGTGCTTTGTTCTCTTGGTATCCCTTGTTGAAAAGGAATAAACACATATCCTACACTAGTGTGAGTCTGCACACATTTGTCTGTTGTGATTGGCTAACTAGTTGTGTTCATCTAGCTGCCAGCAGTGCAATGCTGATCCTTCAGCAAAGGATTAAAAGATAATGAAGCAAATTTGATAATAGAAGTAAATTGGTTACAATTGGGGCTGTATTTGCAGCAATACATAATATAATATAACTGATACTAATTTACTCACTTTACTGCATGACACCGGTTGTATTTACTGTTGTGCTGATGTCATTACATAGAATGTTCTTACTGATGTGACTGCTAGTGTTGTAGGCTCAGGTGTATTTAGCTTAAATTACACAATTTTTCACATTTTGTTTTAAACTATTTTTTTTAAAAAGAGACAACAGAAATTGTAAAAAGTGATTTATTTATTTCTCCTTTTTTTTTCTTCAGGTGAAAATGATGCTAAGATTTCATGTAACACGGAACAAACAGAAGATCAGTGGCAAAGAAATATGCCAGATGCTGCAGAGCAGGAAATATGTGACAATATAAGTACAGGTAGGTGTGTGTGTGTGACACATGAGAGGGATGCAGGGCACAGGTGAGTGTAAGTGTGTGACATGTCTGTGGGAAGGAGGGAATAGGTGAGTGTACAAGTATGACATGTCTGAGGGAAGCAGGGCACATGTGAGTATACGTGTGTTATATGTCTTAAGGGAAGCAGGGCACAGGTGAGTGTATATGTGTGACACGTGTGAGGAATGCAGGGCACAGGTGAGTGTATATGTGTGACACATGAGAGGGATGCAGGGCACAGGTGAGTGTAAGTTTGTGACATGTCTGTGGAAAGCAGGGCACATGTGAGTATACGTGTGTTATATGTCTAAGGGAAGCAGGGCACAGGTGAGTGTATATGTGTGACACATGAGAGGGATGCAGGGCACAGGTGAGTGTAAGTTTGTGACATGTCTGTGGAAAGCAGGGCACATGTGAGTATACGTGTGTTATATGTCTTAAGGGAAGCAGGGCACAGGTGAGTGTATATGTGTGACACGTGTGAGGAATGCAGGGCACAGGTGAGTGTATATGTGTGACACATGAGAGGGATGCAGGGCACAGGTGAGTGTAAGTTTGTGACATGTCTGTGGAAAGCAGGGCACATGTGAGTATACGTGTG
>NC_069502.1:820142766-820145266 GCF_027579735.1 Bombina bombina
GTATACATAGATTTGCAGGGGAGCAATGGCATTAAAGTAAAGGAAAGTCAAAATTAAACTTTCATGATTCAGAAAGAACATGACATTTTTAACAATTTTCCAATTGTCTTCTCTTATCTGATTTGATTTGTTATCTTGATATCCATTGTTGAAAAGCCTGCATAGGTTGGCTCACTCAGATGCAATTCACCACTGTGAGCTAGCTGCTTGTCACTGTCTCATCCATTGTATTCAGATAGGCCCCAGTAGAACATTGCTCTCCTTCAACTAAAGATTCCAAGAGAATCGAGCAAATCTAATAATAGAAGTAAATCTGAAAATTGTATGTTCTATCTGAAACCCAAAAGTTATCTTTCATGATTATGTCCCTTTAAGGTCTATTTATCAATTCTGTATGTTAATTTCTTTTACAAGATATGACGAGTCCACGGATTTCATCCTTACTTATGGGATTACGCCTCCTGTTCAGCAGGAAGTGGCAAAGAGCACCAAAGCAGAGCTGTATATATAGCTCCTCCCTTCCCTCCCACCCCAGTTATTCTCTTTGCCTGTGTCAGTGATAGGAAGAGGTAAAGTGAGGTTTTAGTTTAGATTCTTCAATCAAGAAGTTTTTTATTTTAAAATGGTGCCAGTGAGTACTATTTTTCTCAGGGAGAAATCATCAGTCACTTAATTCCTAAGAAGAGTGGAGACATCTTATTTTTCTGCCCTGATGTTGATGATCTTAGCAAACATTATCTAAGATCCTGCTGGTTTCCACAGAGCAGTTGAAGGTAGTGTAAAGAAATATCTTCAGTGTGGAGAACCGTGTCATGCTACAAGCAGCGTTGAGGTATGTTCAGTCATTTGTTTCTGGGGAGACTTGATACATCAGAACAGGCTGACATTATTCCCTATCTGGGGAGGGGTAATCAGTAGGCACTATATGTAAAATGGTGGACCTGGAATTCCCTTTTATATTGATTGCTGTTTTTCACTTATGTGTGTTCAGTATGGGCTAGACGCTGGGAGATGCGGTTGCTGTCTAAGGGCTGTCTTGTTATATCACGATAACCTGCCTGAGAGAGTGCAGCTTTTCATAAGTTACGCTTTTTATTGAGAGAATATTAATCAATATGTTAGAGGGACACATGGCTTAACACTTTATTTGGGACCGGCATGTTATTTTGCTTCCCATGCGGTTTTTAAGACGGGTCGAGTGACGCCCATGGTGGACGGGGCCTAATTTCACGCGCTCAGCCACGCAGTATTTTATCCAGATAGGCAGCAAAGTCTTAGGCTCCGGTGGGGCCTAAGTTAAGTTTGTAATCGAAGGATCGCTACCTAAGCACAATCAGTGTACTCTGGGGGCAGGTAGGCGCCGCAGCAGAGCTGTGGCGAGGTGCAGGGGCCTGAATTGTTAAAAAAAATTGATATAAATGTAATATAAATTGTTATATAACATATCCAAACAAGCGGTGCAATATTGTTAAGCAAATTTGGACACATAAGGACATTTTTTATTGCTGCAAAAGTTGTTTTTGAGATAACAGAAAAATTGTTGCGCTTTTATTATTTAAAGGCGCAGTACACTTTTTGGTAAAAAAAATTTCAGTATATGTTTTGACTTCAGAGTTCGATATATCAAGCAAAAAATGACTATTATTGCTTTCCTAGTCTGTTTAACATGTCTGAACTTCAGGAAAGTACATGTTCTATGTGTTTAGATGCCATAAACTCTTGTTTTTGTCCCTCATGTACTGAAAGGGCCTTACAATGTAAAGATCAGATTTTCTTTAATGCAAATATGTCTAAGGATGATTCTCAGACTGATGAGAATCGGGGTATGCCGCAACTTTCTCCCCAAGCATCACAACCTCTAACGCCCACCCAAGCGACGCTGTGTTCTTCAAACGCGTCCACTTCATTTGCTCTGCAGGATATGGCTGCAGTTATGTCATCTACCCTTACAGAGGTTTTGTCTAAGTTGCCAGTATTGCAGGGCAAACACAGCAGGACTATCAGTATATTTATGAAAATCTTAGCAGTATTCTCTAAACAATGTGTAAGTATATGGCAGGGAATATATTTAACAATCTTCCTTTAAACTAAACCTGCAATCAAACATACATTTGCTAAGACAATAAAATTAATCTAAATATCTGAATTCTTTATTATTAGTAAATAACTATGAACATGTTGATACGTAAATATTTGTAATGATTAGAATATGAGTCAATATTATATGCGTTAAAACAAAAACTATTTAAAATATGCTATGCAAAGCTCATGCCAATTTACTTTAAAACCAATCTTTCATTCAGAGCTGCATTTAAAATATTACAATGAGACCTAAAATAGCAGTTACAAGCATTCAGCAATATGATTTACAGTGCTAATTTAAGCAATAGTACAATATACACTTCTATTAAAAACATCAGAAATTGTATGTATTATTTACGTAAAGACCCAATTCTGAGTTATAACTCTACAGTTGTATAGATAAAACAATTTAGCATCA